>NC_079191.1:66947172-67248876 GCF_029499605.1 Hyla sarda
ATAGAGATGCTTTTTTTTCCCATTATGAGGCCAGTTCTGATTCTGAAGCGGAAGTCACTTTCTCTATGTAACTCTGAGACTGTCAAAGTGAGTTTTATAGAGGGTACATAGAGAAAGTGACTTCCGCCCCAAACAGAAACCCTTGTGTGAATCGGCTAGCCATTATAAAAAGCAGCGGAAAATGGAACCAACATATTATCGGGGAAACAAAGCCACCCGATTAAAGGAAGAACACATCTTCTATTTAGCATCACCATGCCATTGCCTCTTTGTGTTGCTTTGAGCAAATATCTTGGAAAATATTCCAAAGCTTTCTTCTGAAAAAAGTACAAGCCGTCTCTTTAACCACACACAGTGTAGAAGGAATTATTTTGCCCAAAATCTTCATGCTTGATTGTTCCAGTAAAACTATGTTCCACGATTCCAACGTAACATCATGTTAAATAAGATTAGTCTAGCCTTCTTTGGGTATAAATGATAATTGCTTTGGAGAAATATATGTAAGACGTACAAAATGGATGTGAACTCATAGCTCTTGTAGGCTTTTTAACACTGTAGCTGATATTAGAAAAATTCCAATAGAGCAAAAAACATTCCAACATGGTTATTAGCAGACAATGAGGAGACATAAGTCCTTAGAATGTAATATTCCAGCCCACAGATCAGCCTCAAACTATAAACAAGTTAACAAGGCAATGAATTGCTTTTCACACTCTGTCTGTAGGGTCAAAGTCGGGATTCTGCTAGATAGCCCAAATGAAACATGGCAATTCTGGCACATTATGAGGCTTTTCTATTTTAGTTTTATATATATATATATATATATATATATATATATATATATATATATATATTTATAACGAATTCATGTTTTGGGTTGGAAAACTCAAAAGAACATCATGGAGAAGAAAACCAATGTTTCAAGGCCAAAGTCTCTGCCTTCATGTTAATTAGATACGAACAAATGTCTATAGGAGAAGAATACGAGTAGGAGAACTTTCTGTCCTGAGGGTACAGAAATGTTTTTATTTTGCCATTGTCTTCATATTTTGCTTCCAACTTGGTAAAGAAGTCTCAGTCAAACTGTCAAAGTCTAGTCACCTCTTACAGTTTGCTTTTTATATAGCCTAGAAATGTTTATATATTACCTCTCTAGTGCCCTTTACAGATGCCTAATCTTAAGGTCAATGTCCAACCCTTTTTATGTGGACAGTGTAACGGCTGGTGGTGTGGATCCGCTATACCTGTTGTGGACGATGGTGTGAGCCATACCAGGGAGCGGAGTCTAAGGAGACACTGGTTTTCACCAGAGCCTGCCGCAAAGTGGGATGGACTTGCTGCAGCAGGCGGCTCCCAGGTCGCTACCCCTGGCACGACTTGTCCACAAAGGCTGCTGAGGAGATGCATGGCACAGAAGGGAAGAGACAGAGTCGTACTGAGAGACTGGCATGAAATCAGGACTGGCGGCACAATAGCAAGGTCAGGTCATGTAGCAAGAGGTCAGAAGGCAGGTGGCACAGGAGCAAGGTCAGGATACGTAGCAATGGGGTCAGATACTCAGCAAAGCAAGACATAAACAGTACACTTTCTATAAGGCTGAAATGGCACAAAGATCCGGCAAGGGTATGGAGGAAATGAGGGATATATATATTGGGTCAGCATCCAATTAACGGTGCGCTGGCCCTTTAAATTTACAAAGCTGGTGCGCGCGCACCCTAGGAGACGGGCAAGTGCTCACCGGGAGCCAGGGAGAGAGGAGGAGGGGCGAGATGAGTAACGGACTGGCTGCCGCTTGCGAGCGCATTCCGCAATCCACAGCGAGGCACTGCCGGTATGAGAGGGGGGAGCACGAGTGCGTTCGGGGCCAGTTTGTCTGGCCACCGGGTATTCCGTAACAGTACCCCCCCCCCCCCCTAGGTCTTCCCGTCTTTTTAGGCGCAGGAACCTGAATACCAGATCCCAGTCCAAGATGTTCTCCAAAGGCTCACAGGACCTCTCCTCTGGGCCAAAACCCTTCCAATCCATCAAGAAGTACCGTTTCCCCTTGATGGTTTTGGTGGGAAGAAGCTCCTTAACCTAAAAAATATTGGCTGCACCAGACCAGAGAAGTAGAAAAGACTTCACCCTGGGGGAAACGGTTGCAGACAAATGGCTTAAGGAGAGAGACATGAAAGGAGTTTGGGAAGGAGGCAGATGGAGCTTATAGGGGACCAAGTTAATGTGACATAAGATTCTAAAAGGACCGAGGAAACAAGGACCAAGTTTGTAGCTGTGGATCTTCAGTCGAAAATATTTGGCAGAAAGCCAGGCTTTATCTCCAGGAGAGAAGGTCGGAGGTGGTCTTCTCTTGTCAGCGTGAGACTTCATGAGAGTAGAGGCGTGTACAAAGGAGCATCGAGTCTCTTTCCAAATAGTCATGCTGGACCTGGTCATCCACAGCAGGTACCCCAGAAGAAGCGGGCAGAGGAAGAGGAGGGCAAGGATGGTGACCATAGGCAATGAAGAACAGAGATTTTTTAGTAGCCTCATAGTCAAGGTAGTTACAGGAAAACTCAGCCCATGGTAACAAATTGGTCCAATTGTCCTGTCGTGAGGAGACAAAGTGACTGAGGTAGTGTCCCAGAATCTGGTTCACTCTCTCAACCTGGCCATTGGTCTGCGGGTGATATGCAGAAGAAAAGTCTAACTTGACTTTGAGGTGAGAACAGAGTGCTCCCCAGAACTCAGAGACAAATTGGACTCCTCGGTCAGAGACAATGTGAAATAGCAAACCATGTAAACAAAAAAATATGCAGTAAGAAATGATACGCCAGCTGTGGAGCAGAGGAACAAAATGGGATATTTTCGAGAAGCGATCAGTGACAACCCAGATGACAGTGTTGTTTGAGGAGGATGGCAGGTCAGTGATGAAGTCCATGGCAATATGTGTCCAAGGACACTCCAGAACGGGGAAAGGTTGCAGTAGACCCTCAGGCTTAAGTCGAGGTGTCTTGTCACGAACACAAGTAACGCAGGAACGAACTTAATCTGAAATGTCTCGCTCCAAATTCGGCCACCAGTAATAACGGGAGATGAGCTGAGTTGACTTTCATATTCCGGGGTGCCCAGCCAGTAAAGACGGATGTCCCCAATTCAATACCTTAATTCTAAGGCGGGATGGTACAAAAGACTTCCCTGGTGGAACTTGCAGAAGGTTAAGAGGTGCGACTGAGACCAAACATTCTGGAGGCACAATGTGCCGAGGGGAGGAATCCAGACCCACCACATCAGAAGCCCTGGAGAGAGCAGCAGCCTTGATATTCTTGTCCGCGGGCTGAAAATGTATTAAGAATTTAAATCTGGAGAAGAAAAGAGACCACCTGGCCTGCCGGGGATTCAGATGCTGAGCGGACTGAAGGTACAAAAGATTCTTATGGTCTGTGTAGATACTGACTGGATAAGTAGAGCCTTTGAGTAGGTGAAGAACATTCTTCCAAGACAAGCTTAATGGCCAACAGTTCATGATCTCCAATGGAATAATTCCTCTCGGAAGGTGAAAAAGTCTTGAAGAAAAAAAAAAACAAGTCTCGGATTTACCCCGGTATTCTTTTGGGACAGAATGGCTCCAGCTCCTACTTGAAAAGGCATCTACTTCGAGGAAGAAGGGTTTTCCTGGATCGGGTCTTGATAAAACTGGAGCAGAGGCAAATGCCGATTTCAATCTGGAGAAGGATTATTCGGCCTCAGGAGGTCAGGATTTAGGGTTACTGTTCTTCTTAGTAAGAGTCACTATCGGAGAAACCAAGGAGTAGAAGTATGGAATAAACTATCGATAATAATTGGCAAACCCCAGAAAGCGTTGTATAGCCCGCAGGCCAGTTGGTTGAGGCCAGTTAAGAACTGAAGATAACTTATCAGGGTCCATCTGGAGGGCATGATTGGAGACTATATAGCCAAAAAATGGAAGACTTCTCTTTTCAAAGAGGCATTTCTCGAGTTTTGCGTAGAGACGATTGTCCCGTAGGCATCGGAAGACCTGTCGCACATGTGTGCGATGAAGCTCCAAATTGGGTGAGAAGATCAGGATATTATCCAGATACACCACAACACGTGTTGAGAATATCACAGAATCCGGGTACATCAGAATCTGGGTCTTCTTCTTTGAAGTCTAGGGCATCATAATGTTGAATTTACAATTTATCCTGTTTCCATGTATATAGGTGAACATGGGAAGACGTCCATGATTTTGCCCTGTTTAATGACTTTCCTCCTACTTCTATTGGACTTTATCCAGTCAGGCACACTAAGATTAACCAGGACAAGCTCAACATGTGGTTATGGATATACCGAAGCTGTGGACCAGAGCCATACTGGACTATTGCATCAATTGATGGTCTTCTGATATTGGATTGAATCCTCTTGTGACTGGACTGCACGAGCTTTGATATGCACCCTGAAGAACTTTGGATTTATTATCCTATGATAAACAAAAAGAATGTCATCACATTTATCTTTGCTGCTGAAGAAAGGTCCTATGGAGTACCTGAAACGCGTCCAGCTTTAACCACTTATTCTAAGTGCCACATCATCTTTATCAAAGAATACAGCTTTTTTAAAGGATTCACCATATCTGTCAATCAACCTCTGACAGTACATGTTACTTCCCACCACGAGGATACCGCCGGCCCAGCATTTATTGCCGGCAGGAGAACTGCTGCAGTACACATAAACGGAGCCCACTTCTGCCGCTGCATACCTGAGGCTGCTGAGCCTCCAGCAGCGCACCCTCTATTCAGGTACCAGGACCCGTCTGACAACCAGCGCTAACTACATAAGGTACCCATTTTGATTATAAGACATAAGCATTGTACCTTACATCGTACTGCCGCCGCATACTAGGAGACGGCAGTGTCTCCAGCTGCGAGCCCTCTGCATAGAGAATCGGAACTTATCTTATAAGCGCTGTTTTACATTCAAAATTGCGGCTGCATAAAACAGGAGACGGCAGTGTCTCCAGCTGCGAGCCCTCTGCACAGAGGATTGGAACCTGACACAAAAGTATATACAAATTGATACAATTACCATTCATTTTTGCTGTATTCTATTCAAGACTTTAACCACTTTCTCTTCCAACTTGATACAAATATTTGTGAAAATAGCAACTCAAACTGTTATATTACCGCTATTCACAAATCACCAATTCCGATCATCCTTATAGATACATGGACACTTATTTATTGTTGTACATTTTTATTTGTTTATTATAATTATTGTATTTTAACATTATATATTAAATTGCCAAGGATTCAATATTTACAAATTTTACTGTGGGATCACTAGGGCCCTGTGATCCGCAGTATATTATACCTATATGTACAATTTTATATCATATTTAATAAACGTTTTAATTTAATCCAATATTCAAGACTCTGAGCCCCAATTTCGTTAATTTGTATCTCCCCCCTTTCGGCACCGTGGGTATAGGTGCTATTTAGGTAGCTCGAGCCATTGGTCACTAGGTTAATACAAGCCTCTCTACCATTTTTTTTCCTCAGAATATATCTTGGTCACCCATATGGAATGAACCTTGTTGTGAGACATACATATACACTCTATAGTATGCCATATAATTGCTGGATTAACATGGAAGAGATCCTAGGAATTAGGGAGAAATCATTATAGAATATACTTGAACTCTAGTTTATGCAACTTTATATATCGATACAAGATGTACCTTTTTGGGAGATGGCATGTGAGTAGATGCTGTTGGGGGACTAACGAATGATTGTGAGAATCTGTTGAACTAATATGATAGGATATTTAATGATATGGCATGATATGGTATTTAATGATATGGCATGATATGGTATTTTTAATAATCTTGTACCCCCTTTTGCCTTGGGTGCCCAATAGCATATTAGGAGTATTCTCTTTGTTCATACTCCAACAGCTTCTGTGCACCATATAGAGTGCATTGGGATACCTACCCCTTGGTACTACTTACCTTTTGTCTATATTATATATTTTTTGTCGATACTGGGTATAGCATACTACAATGATATGGTATGTTAATAACAATGTTGTACCTTTTCTCTTTTGCCTTGAGTGCTTAACAGTACCCTAGGAGTACTGTTTTGTTCATACTCCAACAGCTTTTTTGCACCACATAGAGTGTATCGGGATACTTACCTATTGGTACCATACATTTTTTGTCTTTATCCCAAAAGACTTTATGCACAATATGAAGTTTTGGGATATCTATATTCAATCATATTGTGGCTTATCCCTGATACATTTTAGCACTAGAGGTTTCTTTTGCTCATATTCTAATAGTTTCCATGTATCATATAGAGCATACTGGGACAATTATAATTTGGTACCATCTATCCTCTATCTATGCCCCAATAGACTGTATGTACCATATAATACATTGGGATATTTATAATCTCCCATTGTACTTGTACTATGGCTCATCTCTGGTGAATTTGATAACTGTGCATGTGCCTGTCTTTGGGACATATATAATGGTTAATAGATGTTGGGAATATACTTCCCCTGTATAATTGCTACATGATATGGCTGACTTACTGCAATTTGATAATGGGTTATGCATATGTTGTCTAACTATGTTGGAACAGCACAGATTACATTACACATGCGCAATAGGGTAATGCTGTGGAGTTCAGGAAGTGTGTATGCGTGATACGCGTCGGTCACGTGATTACACTCCTGATCATGTGACCTCACGTATGACGCGCTGACCAGGAAGTGATATGCTCACTGAGACGCGACAATATGTTGTGCCTGGGCGGCTCCGGCGCATTCACAGCGCCAGGAGTGACGAACGCACATCTATACCGGAAGGGAGCATAGCGTCCAGGTGAACGAACATGATAAACGTACCTACAATCTGTAAGGCATTAATCAATTTAGATATGTGTAGATATAATGTGGAGGACTCTTGTGTAGCACAACACCCCGGAGGAAGTTGCCTTAGGAGCGACAGAACACGTGGGGTCTCTTGGGGCCCCGTCCTCCTGCTGATACCTGTTTATCTGGTTTTGCCTCCAGTCTGGGACGTTTGCTTCTTATTAGCCCTATGCTTACAAGTATACAGGACACATGATTTTTTGTCTGTCTTTTAACACATGGATAATATCTCTGATGTATTACCTTATCTCTGTGTTTCTTGCATAGTATAATATTTATAGATTATAATTTGATTGGAGTGATTTACATCCAGCATAGCAGGATGGGTGCCTTTATAGGTGAGGGGGTTCATGGCCCCTCGCTATAGTTGGGTTTGGGCTTTTTCTTTCCAGCCTATATTTTTTATTAATTTTATTGTCTTTCCTCCCCACCACAAACTATGTAGTTGTTTGCAGGTGATTTTTGTATGTTTATATGTATTGAATAAAATATTGTTACATTCGCATTATTCATTGGTGTGCTGACATTTTTAAGTGTTCTGTTCTTTTTCTGTTTATGTACTTTGATTGATGCACTGATCAGCACCCATATGGACATTATTTGATTGAGCCCCCTGTCATTTTTGTTTTCTTTCAATATCACAAAAGATATCATTGACGAATTCTTGGAAAAGGGCAGGGGCGTTACTGAGACCAAATGGCATCACAGGTACTCGAAGTGCCCATCTTGGGTATTAGAGGCTGTCTTCCATTCGTCTCCATCCCGAATTCTGAGGAAGTTGTATGCTCCTCGCAGATCCAGCTTGGAGAAGACCTTGACACCCCACAGGCGATCAAAGAGCTCAGAAATCAAAGGTAAGTGGTACTGGTTTTTGATTGTGATCTTCTCAAGTCATCAGTAATCAATACAAGGACGGAGAAACCCGTCCTTCTTTTCTACAAAGAAAAATCCAACACCGGCAGGGGATGAGGACTTTCGGAAGAAGCTCTTCTGGAGATTTTCCTCAATGTATTGTGCCATGGCTTGCGTTTCGGGAACTGACAAGGCATAGATTCTTTCCCGAGGAGGCATAGTCCCTGGCAGAAGTTCAATCGGGCAATCATAAGGCCGATGTGGAGGAAGACTCTCAGCCTGCTTTTCACAGAAAACGTCAGAATAGTCCTGATAAGGAAGGAGACGGTAAGACACTCTTGGGTTGTGGAGTCGCCAGACAGTGGTTCAGGCAGTAGGATCCCCAGCGGGTGATCTCACCAGTTTGCCAGTCTAGAGCCGGGCGTGACGTTGTGGCCAAGGGAGATCGAGAAGAAGCTCCAAAGTACAGTGAGGAAGCACGTAGAACTCAATCTTCTCTTTGTGCAAAACTCCCAATTGCAACAAAAGTGGTACAGTGCAGAATTGCACTGCATAGTTAAAGGGGTACTCCGGTGCTTACACATCTTATCCCCTATCCAGCTGAGGACGCCCGTGATCATGCACGCGGCACCCCATTTGTAATCAGTCCCCGGAGCGTGTTTGCACGTGTTGCACAATTTAAGATCCCCTTCATACTTCGTTGGCAGAGACAGACGTAAGTTGGAACCAATGGGAGCAGCAGACACCAGAGGAACCACAAGAGCTGATTGAGGCTGCAGAGGCTGTTGTGCGGTGAATAGCTGCTGTAACATTGCAGATAGCTGGTTCAGCTGTTGCGCTTGCTGTGCAAGCTGCTGTGTTTGTTGTGCCATGACACTGGTAAGGTCAGCAAGGTTCGGCAGAGGCACCTCAGCGGGATCCATGGCAGGATCTTACTGTAACGGCTGGTAGTGTGGATCCGCTATACCTGTTGTGGACGATGGTGTGAGCTGTACCAGGGAGCGGAGTCTAAGGAGCCACTGATTTTCAGCAGAGCCCGCCGCAAAGCGGGATGGACTTGCTGCGGCAGATGGCTCCCAGGTCGCTACCCCTGGCACGACTCGTCCACAAAGGCTGCTGAAGAGATGCGTGGCACAGAAGGGAAGAGACGGAGCCGTAGTGAGGGAATGGCAGCAAGTCAGGACTGGCAGCACAATAGCAAGGTCAGGTTACGTAGCAAGAGGTCAGAAGGCATGCGGCACAGGAGCAAGGCCAGGATACGTAGTAATGGGGTCAGATACACAGCAAGGCAAGACACAAACAGTACACTTTCTCTAAGGCTGAAATGGCACTAAGATCCGGCAGGGGTATGGAGGAAATGAGGGATATATATATATATATATATATATATATATATATATATATATATATAAACAAAAAATGGCGACCGCAGCACTCCAAATAAATGTGAAAAATAATTTATTCCAAGGTAAAAACAGGCAACGTTTCTGTGGCCTCACACCACCATTTTCAAGCCGGCTTGAAAATGGTGGTGTGAGGCCACAGAAACGTTGCCTGTTTTTACCTTGGAATAAATTATTTTTCACATTTATTTGGAGTGCTGCGGTCGCCATTTTTTGTTTCTATTGCCCTTTGGACCCAGGACCGGGGTCCCAGAGACTGACTGCACCCACGCACAGTTGGCTTGGGAGTGCTGCTCTTCAACTTGAATATATATATATATATATATATATATATATATATATATATATTGGGTCATCGTCTAATTAAAGGTGCGCTGGCCCTTTAAATTTAACAAAGCCGGCACACATGTGCCCTAGGAGACGCTGGGAGCCAGGGAGAGAGGCGGAGTGGCGAGATGAGTAACAGATCGGCGGCCGATTGCGAGCGCATTCCGCAATGCACACCGCAGCACCGCCGGTACAGGAGGAGGGAGCAGGAGTGAGCTCTCGCCCAGAATGTCTGGCCGCAGTGTATTCCATAACAGACAGTACATGAGTGCATTTGAAATTATTGGAATTATGGAAATCACAGGATTGATAAACATGTTAAAGGGGTGTTCTGGCTTTATACATCTTATTCCCTATCCAAAGAATAGGGGATAAGATGTTTGATCGCAGGGTCCCACTTCTGGGGACCTCCATGATCTAGGTGCAGCCCCCTGGCATTCTGTGCCGGGCGCTGCCTCCCAGACGGGGACGTGACAACATGGTCATGCCCCCTCCTTTCATGTCTATGGGAGGGGGCGTGACGCCATCACTCTCCTCCCATACACATGAATGGAAGGGGCGTGGCGTGACATCACTAGGGGGTGTGGCCATGACATCACGTCCCTGTCTCAGAGGAAGCGCCTGGCACAGAATGCAATCGTACATCTTATCCCCTATCCTTTGGAAAGGGGATAAGATGTATAAAGCCGGAATACCCCTTTAATGATATGCAAATTATTGAAAAATGGAAAAAAATATTCGAAACATCACTTACCCAGGTCTGCGGTTCGAGAAAAGGTCCCTACGAAGAAGAACAAGTGAAAAAACGAGTGCACAGCCACAGGGTGGAGCACTAACCTTGCCATATGGACTAAAGGTAACCTAGTTGTGCCTTTCAGGAGCAATTGTACACTGGGAAAAATGGACTGCTGGCTTATAACTTTTTTTGTGATCCACAATGTTATTGTTTCACACTAATATTGAAAAGTAATAAGCCAAAGCAACATGTCGTCCACCCAGGGGGGGATCCAGAGTGGAGTCTCGGGAGGGGCACTATTAGAGTATTTTGTGTTGGCAGACAGAAAATAAGATGTTGCTTACGGAACTTACAATATTATTAAATGTATCATACAGTCCTAACCTTGTTTAAGACTTTTAGGCCATGTTCACATGTCAGAATAATTATCAAATATACCAATTGCCGCAGAATGGGAAAGTGCTAAAGAAGTTTTTACCATTTAAAACTACAGCTCCCAGTATGACCTAAGTAGTGGTAAGGGGATGCTGGGAGTTGTTGTTTCACCCATCATTACTGCAGAACTTCTTCAGTGACTACAGCTCTGATGGGACACACACAGGAGGACACAGAATGATATCAGTGACTACAGGTGACGTCTTCTCTATAGTCTTTCCTTATCTAATTCAGTTGGTACATACCACCGGGACTTGTTTCAGCTAAATGTTCTCTCAGCAGAACTTGATGCCCAGACGCCTCCTCACTATGTCAGCGGATTCTGATCCTCTACATGAAAACAATAATTATTATAATACTGCCAAACACTGTATTCTTCGAATATAATACTGGCACATACCTTCTGAATATAATGCTGACACACTGTACCTCCTGAATATACAACACACTGTACCCTCTGAATATAATACCGCCACACACCGTACCCTCTGAATATAATACTATCACACACCGTACCCTCTGAATATAATACTACCACACACTGCGCCATCTAAATGTAATACTACCACACACTGTGCCCTCTGAATATAACACTACCACACACTGTGCCCTCTATATTTAATACTAACAAACACTGCACTCTCTGAATATAATACTACCACACACTGCACTCTCTGAATATAATACTACCACACTGTGCCCTCTAAATTTAATACTACCACACACTGCACTCTCTGGATAGAATACTACCACACACTGCACTCTATGAATATAATACTACCACACACTGTGCCCTCTAAATGTAATACTGCCACACACTGCACTCTCTGAATAGAATACTACCACACACTGTACCCTCTGTATATAATACTACCACACACTGCACTCTCTGAATATAATACTACAACACACTGCACTCTCTGAATAGAATACTACCACACACTGTACCCTCTGTATATAATACTACCAAACACTGCACTCTCTGAATATAATACTACCACACACTGCACTCTCTGAATATATTACCACACACTGTGCCCTCTAAATTTAATACTACCACACACTGCACTCTCTGAATAGAATACTACCACACACTGTACCCTCTGTATATAATACTACCACACACTGCACTCTCTGAATATAATACTATCACACACTGCACTCTCTGAATAGAATACTACCACACACTGTACCCTCTGAATATAATACTACCACACACTGCACTCTCTGAATATAATACTACCACACACTGTACCCTCTAAATTTAATACTACCACACACTGCACTCTCTGAATATAACTTGCTGTGCAGTGCACCCTCTGAATAAAATACCCAAATGTATTGTGGCCCATAAAAAAATGTACCACCCCAGAAATTCCTCATAATCTACAATATACTTCTGAAATGCAAAACACTCTGTGCCTTCACATATAGTAATAATGCCCCATCTTGTGCCCCTACATATAATAATTATGACCCGTCCTGTTCCCCCCACATAATAATGCCCTGTGCCCCTAACATATATTGACCCCTGTGCTGTGCCCTTCACATATAATTCCCCGTTCTTTGCCCCTCAAATATAATGCCCCCATCATGCGTCCCTCACATATAATGCCCCCTGTGCTGTGCCCCTCACGTATAATATACAAACACAAAGATTGCAGCGGCACATTATATCAAAAAAAGGAAAAAAAAAATTCAAAAAATTTTTTTTACTCAGAATTTTTATCAGAATTTTTTAAGTCTCTCAGCGCACTTTTTGATCAAAACGTGTCCCCCTCACATATAATGCCCCCCGTGCTGTGCCCCTCACATATAATGCCCCCCATGCTGTGCCCCTCACACATAATGCTCCTTTCATATGCCCCACACATATAATGCCCCCTGTGCTGTGCCCTTCACATATAATGCCCCCGTTCTTTGTCCCTCACATATAATGCCCCCATCATGCACCCCTCCCCTATAATGCCCCGTGCTGTGCCCTTCACATATAATGCCCCCGTTCTTTGCCCCTCACATATAATGCCCTCATCATGCGCCCCTCACATATAATGCCCCCTGTCCTGTCCAGTCAGGGGGCATTATATGTGAGGGGCACAGCACAGGGGGCATTATATGTTTGGGGCACATGACAGAAGCATTATATGTGAGGGGCACAGGACAGGGGGCATTATATGTGAGGGGCGCATGATGGCGCATTATATATGAGGGGCACAGGATGGGGGCATTATATATGAGGGGAGCATGATGGGGCATTATTTGTGAGGGGCACAGCACAGGGGGCATTATATGTGTGGGGCACAGCACAGGGGGCATTATATGTGATGGGCACAGAACAAGGGGCATTATATGTGTGGGGCACAGCACGGGCATTATATATGAGGGGAACAGCACAGGGGACATTATGTGTGGGGCACAGCACAGGGGGCATTATATGTGTGGGGCACAGCACAGGGGGCATTATATGTGTGGGGCACAGTACAGGGGGCATTATGTGTGGGGCACAGCACAGGGGGCATTATATGATATAATGCCCCCTGTGCTGTGCCCCACACATAATGCCCCCTGTGCTGTGCCCCACACATATAATGCCCCCTGTGCTGTGCCCCTCACATATAATGCCCCCTATGCTGTGCCCACACATATAAATTATATGTGTGGGGGGCACAGCACAGGGGGCATTATATGTGTGGGGCACAGCACAGGGGGTATTATATGTGTGAGGCACAGCACAGGGGGCAATATATCATATAATGCCTCCTTTGCTGTGCCCCACACATATAATACCCCCTGTGCTGTGCCCCACACATATAATGCCCCCTGTGCTGTGCCCCCCACACATATAATTTATATGTGTGGGCACAGCACAGGTGGCATTATATGTGAGGGGCACAGCACAGGGGGCCCCCCCCTGTCATGTGCTCTTAACATATAGTGCCCCCAGTGCTTTGCCCTGCAGCACCTCACATTAAAAATTCCCCTTTCTCTCCCCCCCCCCCTAAGTTTTTAAATCCCACTCCCCCTCCGATACAGTGCCCTTAACAGTGGCACATATTCCAAATCCCAAATCCCCTGGGCCCTGAGCATACTCTTCTTATTTACTGTATGCTGGCCGCGGGGATGGGATTTCCGGGCGCCGGCGCGATGATGTGACGTCATTGCGCCGGCCTGCAGAGGATCGCGTCCCCGCAGCTCACACGCTGTGTACTCACAGCGTGTGAGACTGCCTAGGTTAGTGAATGGTGGAGCGGAAGCTTACAGCTTCGGCTCCACCATTCTAGGGGGCGGGGGACAGCAATCTCGGGGGGGGGGGCAATTGCCCCGTTGCCCCCCCCCCCCCCCTGGATCCGCCACTGCGTCCACCTCATTGCTAGCTTCAATTGGGGTTGACTTCTACTAGACCTTGCTGTGGTTCGGCCCCATTACCACAATGGTATGGATCCTCTAGAATTCTAGTGGTTCAATCTAAGCCCAACAAGGAACACACTATCATTCGTCTGTATATACATTCATTTTTTAAATACATTTTTTAGAAGTACTGAATCGATGTGCATTCTTTGGGTAATCCCAACAAGTAACAATGTATAGAATATCTATATATATATAAAACTCAACGTGTGTGTGTGTGTGTGTGTGTGTGTGTATGTATGCATGTGTGTATGTTCCACAAAAACTTTCAAACGGCTAAAGATATTAACATGAAACTTGGCACACATGTTACTTATATGTCAGCAACAAACATAGGATAGGTAATTTAACCCTTACTCACCCCCATTTGCCAGGGGCGGGGCTTATGTTTAAAGTCCCATGCAAGTAAATGGGAAATATATGTTACTACATAACTTCCTAACGGCTGGAGATATTTCGATAATACTTGGTCACATGTTACTTATATGTCCACTTAAAATATAGGATAGTTAATTTAACCCTTAACTACCTCCATTTGTGAGGGTCGGGGTTTTTGTTTAAAGTCCCATGCAAATCAATGGGAAATGTATTTTCCCACATAACTTCAATACGGCTGGAGATATTTCAATACCTGGTACACATATTACGGTTCGGGAAATGAGGACGGGAGGTTGGGATAGGAGGTCGAGATAGGAGGTCGGGATATGAGGTCGGGATACGAGGTCGGGATAGGAGGTCGGATAGGAGATCGGGATAGGAGGTCGAGATAGGAGGACGGGATAGGAGGTCTGGATAGGAGGTCGGGATAGGAGGTTGGGATAGAGGTCAAGATAGGAGGATGGGATAGGAGGTCAAGATAGGAGGTCGAGATATGAGGACGGGAAAGGAGGTCGGGATAGGAGGACGGGATAGGAGGTCTGGATAGGAGGTCAGGATAGGAGGTTGAGATAGGAGGATGGGATATGAGGTCGAGATAGGAGGTCGAGATATGAGGACGGGAAAGGAGGACGGGATAGGAGGTCAGGATAGGAGGTCGGGATAGGAGGTCGGGATAGGAGGATGGGATATGAGGTTGAGATAGGAGGTCGAGGAAGGAGGACGGGATAGGAGGTCGGGATAGGAGGTCAGGAGAGGAGGTCGGGATAGGAGCTTGAGATTGGAGGACGGGATAGGAGGTTGAGATAGGAGGACGGGATAGGAGGAACGGGATAGGAGGTTGAAATAGGGGGATGGGATAGGAGGATGGGATAGGAGGACGGGATAGGAGGACGAGATAGGAGGTCGGTATAGGAGGTCGGGATAGGAGGTCGGGATAGGAGGACGGGATAGGAGGACGGGATAGGAGGACGGGATAGGAGATCGGGTTAGGAGGCCGGGATAGGAGGATGGTATAGGAGGTCGGGACAGGAGGTCGAGATAGGAGGAGGGGATAGGAGGTCGGGATGTGGGGTTGGGATATGACAACAATATATGAGGACGGGATATGAAGTCAAAAGCTTCCTCCTTTGTTTATTTTCCTCCCCAACAAGGGTTAGGAAGGAAAAACCGGGCAATGCCGGGTACTCAGCTAGTCTTATATATACATGAACAGGTTTTCTAACTAATGTATATATTCAAGGTTTTACATCAGCCTTTTAAATCCACTTTTTGAGCTAATCTATAAAATGACTTCTCGGGCATTACATATTCCCCTATTATTTTTTGCTCATCATTTTGTTACCTTACCATAATTTAAAACTGATTATTATTAATGTTTTCTAAGAACATAATGGAGGTTTCCCCTTCTTAGTATTCCCACAAAATGCTTAGTACCCTCCAGAGGAATCTACAAGTCACTGGTTTCCAAGGGTCTTTGATCAGCTGGAATTTATGAAATATATTTATAAATTCTAATAGCCCCCTTGTAAAAACAATCCAGAGTTCAGCTGCGCTGGTTCTTGCAGGAAGAGGTCATTATCTTTGACATAGCCTATCAGCGGCTGACATCATAATCATGGACCCAAAGCTTCTCCCATTCCCCGACCACATGAAACTAACAGGAGAAGATAATTACCCCAAGAAATTCACATGGAAATCCGACTCCAGTCAAGAGGGTCTCAGGTGGGTTTAGGACGTTTGTTCTAGATAAAGTATATCTGTATTTGTAATTGACTTAATTCTTGTGTGACGGCATGCTGAACATAGCACGCAAACAGAGAGGATGTGGGGATGGAAGATGACTTGTGGATAGAAATTTGTCATTGTGAACTATGTATGAGAACAGAAGAAGGATAACCCTAATAGGTAGGACCTTGTTAGCTGTAACAATATTATCAGTTATTATATGTGTGGTGGAAATTACTCAATAGAATTATGACAAGACATGGGATGAGCAAAGAATTTAAAGTGGAACTACACTTACTGTAAAATCACACAGAGACAGCGTTCGGCACAGCAGGGGTAAAGAAGGTATCCACTGTCTTGCTATCCCTTCTAGTGTGTGATTTAACGATTTTTGCAGCATGCATAATTCTTAAAGGGGTACTCTACCCCTAGACATTCTTATCCCTTATCCAAAGGAGATTGGGGTGGCCCCAGTGGCCAGACTCCCCGATCTCTGTGTAGGCATCCTGGCATTTTAAACAGAAAAGTTCAGAATCCCTCATTACACCCCACCCGCTCCGTTCATGTCTATGGGAGGGATGTGACGTGCCAGCGGCCGGACCCCCGCAATCAGACATCTTATCCCCTATCCTTTGCATAGGAGATAAGATGTTTAGGGGCGGAGTACCCCTTTAAAGGAAAATTGTCATCTGTTCACCCACACTAAACCCAATACACTGGGTTATAGTGTGGGTGAACAGGAGACCAATGAGGGGACAATGAATATTTAAATTGAGCCGGCGGGCCTGCCTCCAGCATGCAATTCACTAAAGATGGAAACCTATCTTCGGAGGGACAGATCTCCGAAATGCAGTTATGTATTTAACCCATTAGTCCCTCATTGGTCTCCTGTTTATCCACACTATAACCCCGTGTATTGGGTTAAGTGTGGGTGAACCAATGATGGTTTTCCTATAAAGAGATCTTGTCCCCTATCCAAAGGAACCCCTGCGATCTCTGTGCTGATATTTCTGTTCTCAACATCGGGTTCGGGTGGCCATGATTGTGATGTCACGCCACCTCTATTCACGTCTAGGGGAGGGGGCATGACAAGCGACCACAGCCACTACTCCCCCTCCAATAGACATGAATGGAGGGGCATTGTGTGACATCATGACCTTGGCTGCCTGAATCCTCTGGACCCCCCAGCATTTACCGCTTGCAGGACGTTTTAATATCTTCAGTGCAGTTTCACATAAAAACAGGGAGACGACAATGCTGGCAGTGCCAGCCTGGTTACAGCCGTTTCATATACACGCATGTACAACCTGTCCTATGATGTCAGTGGGCGGGTATTTTCACATAAGTGCAGAACACAATTAAAAACATAAATGAAACATAAAAGCTGGAACAGAAAACCTAAAATGTGCAAAGCATTATCACAAAAATATACTTAAATCCAGTTTATCATTCAGTCTTAAATTCCCTTGTGTATTATCCACCTGGCTTCAGTCTGGAGTAGCCATCTCTGACTATGCACCCCATCTCTCGCGTAAACTCTTTCAATAACGAAATATTTCACTGCATGTGGATCACCAACATGCACTTCATTTATATGCTGCATAACGCGGGGGGGGGGGGGTCTTTCTTACTTTTAAGCGAATAGATATATTCACAGTCTCTTTCCATTTAGAACACATGACAGCTTGGTCAAGCCGAGCACCCATATTTGAGAAAGTGGGAGATAGATACCTGTTGACTGAATGAATGTTCAGTTTACAACTATTGAGTTAACACATTTTAGTCAGTATTTCACCAGTATTTTGGGATTTTTAACAAAACTAGGAGTGGGTCCAATGCTTAAAATTTTGGTTTTTCTCTTTGTAGGTTCCATTTCTGGTTTTGGCTAAAAATACTGACCAAATTCTGGCAAAATATTGACCACAATAATCTCATGTTTACCATTATATGTTTTTTTTTTTTTTTTAATCTCTGTTTATATATATATAAGTTTATTCCATCAAAAAATAGCTTTCTATTAATATAACAACAGCTTTGATATTTTGGGCCCTGGAAGACAAGCACACCAGTGCATAGGCGGCTCCTCCATAAGGCCATTTAGGCCACCGCCTAAGGCCTCACGATGGTAGGGGCCTCGCTCTGGCCCCAACCATAGTAAGTACATTGGTGTCTGGTGCATCCAATAAGCCCCACTCTGCCACTTTAATAAAAGTGGCTGCTGGGGCTGGTAGCATGTACGCGCAGGCATGTCTAGCATGTCCGTGCCCGGCTCCGGTCAGCTCCACAGAGTGGAGCGCAGGGGAGAAAGAAGATAGTTGCCAGTCACTTCACAGCTTCTGCCCCTGAGACCATCCGTGGAGCGTTTCAGGTCAGATGTGTTTGACCATCCGTCACTATGTAGCCTCCAGTGCCTGTGCCTCTACAGTATTGTTCTGCAATGTCCAGCTGCCACCGGCCGGTTAACATTATGGGCCCGCCAGCGGCCAGCTGTGAGGAAGAAAATGTACGCTTGCCATTGCTATAGGACCCTACCCCCTCATGTGGACAGTGCTATCACAGAGTATTGTCTGCACTCTGATATCACTGTGATTAACCCTGTAATGTTTCATCACTCTTTATTAACCCTTTAATGCAGTGTTTCCCAACCAGGATAGCTCTAGGTGTTGCAAAACTACAACTCCCAGCATGCCTGGACAGCCAAAGGCTGTCCAGGCATACTGGGAGTTGTAGTTTTGCAACATCTGGAGGCACCCTGGTTGGGAAACACTGCTTTAATGTCATGTGACATCATTGTATATTAACCCTGTATATTAACATCACTGTGATTAACCCTGTAATGTGTCTAGGCCCGTCGCTACAGGACAGGCAAACCAAGCAATTGGGGGCCCCGAGCAGAGCCATTGCTTGCCCGTCCTGTAGCGACGGGGCAATTCCACCCATCACCAGGGCCGGACAAATGCCTGACATTTTTTTTAAAATAAACTCACTTGCAGCTTTGGAGTTCTTTTCACCTCATCACAATCACGCTCCCCCCACCCCCGCTGCACTTGGTATCTTCCTTCAGCCCCGGACTTTTCTCTCAGCCATCTGAGCAGGAGGAGGGGGAGGGGGGAGGAGAGAGCACAGAGCTGTGAGGAAAAGAGACCGCAGAGGCTGTGCAACATGGGGCCTGACTATAATAGGTGTCCCTGCTGTATATATATATGTATATAAGCATGTGTGTGTGTGTGTGTGGATATACAGATATATATGTGTATAAGCAGGTGTGTGGATATATATATATATATATATATATGTGTGTGTGTGTGTACATATGTGTATGTCTATGTACTGTGCCTGTGTGTGTGTTACTTCTGTGGATGACTATATGTAAAGTGCATGTGTGTATCTATACCAGTGTTTCTCAACCAGGATGCCTCAAGTTGTTGTAAAACTACAACTCCCAGCATGCCCGGACAGCCAAAGGCTGTAGTTTTGCAACCTCTGTAGGCATCCTGGTTGGGAAACACTGATCTATTCTATCTGTGTGTGTGTATGGTGCATGTATAGTATGTAATCTGTACAGTATGTGGGTGTATGATGCATGTACAGTATGTAATGTGTACAGTGTGTGTGTGTGTGTGTATGAAGCATGTACAGTATGTAATGTGTACAGGGTGTGTGTGTTTGAAGCATGCATGTACAGTATGTAATGTGTACAGGGTGTGTGTTGTGGGTGTATATGATGCATGCATGTACAGTATGTAATGTGTACAGTGTGTGTGTGTGTGTATGAAGCATGCATGTAGAGTATGTAATGTGTACAGTATGTGTGTGTGTTTGTGTGTGATGCATGTATAGTATGTAATGTGTACAGGGTGTGTGTGTATGAAGCATGCATGTACAGTATGTAATGTGTACAGTGTGTGTGTTGTGGGTGTATATGATGCATGCATGTACAGTATGTAATGTGTACAGTGTGTGTGTGTGTGTGTATGAAGCATGCATGTAGAGTATGTAATGTGTACAGTATGTGTGTGTTTGTGTGTGTGATGCATGTATAGTATGTAATGTGTACAGTATGTGTGTGTATGAAGCATGCATGTACAGTATGTAATGTGTACAGTATGTGTGTGTGTATGATGCATGTACAGTATGTAATGTGTACAGTATGTGTGTGTATATGATGCATGTACAGTATGTACTGTGTACAGTATGTGTGTGTATGGTGCATGTACAGTATGTAATGTGTACAGTGTGATGTGAGTGTATATAATGCATGCAGTGGTGGATCCGGGGGGGGGGGGCAATTCCCCCCCCCCCCCCAGATAAATTACCCCATCACTATTAAGAACATCCCTATTAAGGACATCCCATGCCCCCGTTAACCCTTTCGGCCCTCGCAGAGACCACCGGGAGGTAGCGCACGCCGGGACGTCACTGGCGTCCCGTGCGTGTGCCCATTGGAAAGCAACGCGGAGGAGCGGAGCAGCGAACAGGACATGCACTGGCCAGCATGGTAAGTGACCAGCGGCACATCAGCTTCAGTGCTCCGACCACCGCTCCTCCAGTCCCGGGACCTACTGCTATGGTGGCCGAACAAGAGGAGCAGTGGTCGGAGCACTGAAGTAGGGCAGTAAACAGGCATACAGCCTCCAGCCATACACTGTATGGCTGGAGGCTGTATGTCTGTGGGGGAACATACTACACCTAATGTTGGGGAACTATACTACACCTAATGTTGGGGAACTATACTGCACATAATGTGGGGTAAACTATACTGCCAACCTAATGTGGAGAACTATACTGCCAACCTAATGTGGAGAACTATACTGCACCTAATGTGGGGTAAACTATACTGCCAACCTAATGTGTAGAACTATACTGCACCTAATGTGGAGAACTATACTGCACCTAATGTTGGGGGACTATACTGCACCTAATGTGGGGGTACTATACTGTACCTAATGTGGGGGAACTATACTGCACCTAATGTGGGGGAACTATGGCCTAATGTGGGGAGAACTATACTGCACCTAATGTGGGGGAACTATAGCCTAATGTGGGGAGAACTATACTGAACCTAATGTGGAGAACTATACTGCACCTAATGTGGGGAACTATATTGCAACCTAATGGGGGGAGAACTATACTGCACCTAATGTGGAGCACTATACTGCACCTAATGTGGGGAACTATACTGCACCTAATGTAGGGAACTATACTGCACCTAATGTGGGGAACTATACTGCACCTAATGTTGGGGGACTATACTGCTCCTAATGTGGGGGAACTACAGCCTAATGTGGGGGAAATGTATAGCACCTAATGTGGGGAACTATACTGCCTAATGTGGGGGTACTATCCTGCACCTAATGTGGGGTACTATACTGCACCTAATTTGGGGAGCTATACTGCACCTAATGTGGGGAACTATACTGCACATAATGTTGGGAGACTATACTGCACCTAATGTGGGGGTACTATACTGCACCTAATGTGGGGGAACTATACTGCACCTAATGTGGGGGAACTATGGCCTAATGTGGGGAGAACTATACTGCACCTAATGTGGGGGAACTATAGCCTAATGTGGGGAGAACTATACTGCACCTAATGTGGAGAACTATACTGCATCTAATGTGGGGAACTATACTGCAACCTAATGTGGGGAGAACTATACTGCACCTAATGTGGAGAACTATACTGCACCTAATGTGGGGAACTATACTGCACCTAATGTAGGGAACTATACTGCACCTAATGTGGGGAACTATACTGCACCTAATGTTGGGGGACTATACTGCTCCTAATGTGGGGGAACTACAGCCTAATGTGGGGGAAATGTATAGCACCTAATGTGGGGAACTATACTGCCTAATGTGGGGGTACTATCCTGCACCTAATGTGGGGTACTATACTGCACCTAATTTGGGGAGCTATACTGCACCTAATGTGGGGAACTATACTGCACATAATGTTGGGAGACTATACTGCACCTAATGTGGGGGTACTATACTGCACCTAATGTGGGGGAACTATACTGCACCTAATGTGGGGGAACTATGGCCTAATGTGGGGAGAACTATACTGCACCTAATGTGGGGGAACTATAGCCTAATGTGGGGAGAACTATACTGCACCTAATGTGGAGAACTATACTGCACCTAATGTGGGGAACTATACTGCAACCTAATGTGGGGAGAACTATACTGCACCTAATGTGGAGAACTATACTGCACCTAATGTAGGGAACTATACTGCACCTAATGTGGGGAACTATACTGCACCTAATGTTGGGGGACTATACTGCTCCTAATGTGGGGGAACTACAGCCTAATGTGGGGGAAATGTACAGCACCTAATGTGGGGAACTATACTGCCTAATGTGGGGGTACTATCCTGCACCTAATGTGGGGGACTACACTGCACCTAATTTGGGGAGCTATACTGCACCTAATGTGGGGAACTATACTGCACATAATGTGGGGGACTATACTGCACCTAATGTGGGGGAACTATACTGCACTTAATGTGGGGGAACTATACTGCACCTAATGTGGGGGAACACAGCTAGCCTAGTGTGGGGAGAACTCTTCTGCACCTAATGTGGGGGGAACTCTGCTGCACCTAATGTGGGGGAAACTCTGCTGCACCTAATGTGGGGGGAACTCTGCTGCACCTAATGTGGGGGAACTCTGCTGCACCTAATGTGGGGGGAACTGTGCCGCACCAAACGTGGGGGGAACTGTGCCGCACCTAACGTGGGGGGAACTGTACCACACCTAATGTGGGGGGAACTGTGCTGCACCTAACGTGGGGGGGGGGGGAACTGTGCTGAACCTAATGTGGGGGCCTCGTATCGACATTCGCTCACGTCGCGCTCCCAGAATTCAAGGGCCGGCGTTACTACGTCCTGATGCCGGCCCTAGAGCGTGACGTGTGTGAACATTTTGCTCGGGGCCCCCAAATTTCTTCAAACGGCCCTGAATGTGTCATCACTGTATATTTACCCTGTACTTTGACATCACTGTGTGCATTATCTCTGTACTGTGATGTCACTGTGTGTATTATCCATGTACTGTGATGTCACTGTGTATATTAACCATCATTGTATATTACTGTCTGGCAGATTCTGCAGAGACTTGGCCAGGCAGAGTCTTCATGGTGATTTGAGCTGGATAGAGAAGAAAAGGAGAAGTGATCGATCATAGAAGATGTCACCTGTGAGTCGCTAGATGTAACTGTAATCACGTATGATTTGCAGATCGCTCCTGTACAGCTGGTATCTACCACTATATGGTCACTGTATATAATCACTTATATGGTATATGGTATACAGATCTCTGTACAGCTGGTATCTACCACTATATGGTTAGTGTAAAGGCATTTTTATACAGTAACAGTATTGTGGTGTTAGTCAGTCATTAGTCGCAACGGTGGTGGTGTGCACCTGTGCACATATTTCATTTTGTATGGCGGGTCTGACACTATCTCACAGACGGATCACCATAGGAAGTCTTCAGAAAATAATGAGGGGTCTCATGTTTGAGTTTTACCTAAGGCCTCACAAAGTCTTGAGCCTCCTCTGCAACAGTGGATTCCACTGCCAGTTTGCCCTATCCCAATACTTTGGAATCCCCTAGGACTTAGGGCCACCAAACTATATATATATATATATATATACATATATATATATATATATATATATATATATACATATATATATATATATATATATATATATATATATATATATATCTTTCTATCTATTTATCTAATATCTATCTATCTCATATATATCCTATCTATTTATATACTGTACCTAACAACCTATCTTATATCTATCTGTCTATCTATCTGCCTATCTATCTATCTATCTATCTCCTATCTATCTCATATCTATCTCATATCTATCTCATTACGGATGGCATCTGTTCTTACGGGTGCAACACTCCACAGATTTGGTCCATCACTTACACTAAGGCAGTAGGATTGGTCCACATGAATTCCTTGCGATCAAGTTAGGCCGAGTACTCCTTCTTCTAGCCCATCTCTATAGAAAAAATATAGAAATAAATTATACGATAAAAACTGGTTATAAAGTTACTTATAGCAATCCATACACATAAGTAATGCTGTACCAAGACCTCAAGCTTTACATATATCATGTGATACTTTGAAGTCCACGTTGAGCCCTTGTGGCTTCAAAGTGTCCAATTGGTAGATCCCCCAACATTCTTTACGTTTTAACTTGGCAATACGATTGCCGCCACGTTTCAAAGGTGGTATGTGGTCAACAATTGTAAATTGTAAATCCTTCTCTCTTTTCTCTCTTTGCTTGTTTATCTATCTATCTATCTATCAATCTATTATCTTTTAATCTCTATCTATCTATATGTTATCTAGATCATGTCTTTCTATCTCATTTCTCCTATCTCTGTATTTTTCTCACATCTATTAATCCTTTAGACAAGACATTTAAAATAGTGACAAACAATACACATTTAAAAAAACGTTCCAAAAATAATCATAAAATACTTAAACATCACAGCAGAAATATCTAACAAAAGTGCCAATGTAAGACCTTGTACAGGAGTGGAGTCCGGTGACAAGATGATAACTGGAGGAACAACACGGCGTTCACATGCCAGGGAACTCGAGGCGTCCTTCATACTTTCCCATATGTCCTGACATGTGATGTAATAGCAGGCCTGGACCTAGTAACAAGCTGTACTTCCCACAGTGGCATACACTCAGTCAATTGCCTTTTCCAGCAATTATAGCTGTCTGCAGGGGCTCGTCACTGACATTCCCAACTAAGAGGCCCATTCATTACAGGGAAGTATGGGTAATATCACACCAAGTCATCTCATGTCCATGCTATGTGAATAGGCCTGCTAGGTGGAGGTGATTTATTACTGCCTGTAACATTTCCCTGTGTCTGACATTACTTGTACTCCTCTTAAATCTGCATTGCCGTCCGTCTTCTCAGTATATATATATATATATATATATATATATATATATATATACATGTAACCCTTTCTAATTGCTTAGAAAATTGGTTTCTGAAAGACTTTTTACTTTGTTCTTGATAAAATTGACCTAACAATATAGTCAGTATATCGATGATGTCATCACTTTTCCATATACATTAATCATTGAGCTGTAAGTTATCATTATTGGAGATACAGCTGGAGTTGGACTGGTTCACCAGAGGTCTACAGAATCCTCAGATGGGCCCAAACATTATATACAAGTAATAGCAGAGGGTTGACCATATTTTTGGAAATTATTTCACAAATAACCTATTCACTCTTTTGCTCATAAGACTTATGAGCAATGGTAATGGAACAGTACACAGTACAATTAACCTCTTATGGAAATGTGTCATCATTTTACTGAAATCATTTAATTAAAACCTAAGGCCACTAAGATTTAGGCCACTAAGCCTAATAATAAGATGACACTTCCTGTTCTTTAAAGAAAACATCTCAGCAGGCTCTTCCTTACAGACAGGAATACAAATAAAGGTGACACCAGTATGTAGATTAGATAGGATTAGGTTATTCACAATAGATGATGGACATGGATCCCCATATAAATAAATAGAGTCTCCTTCAGTCTATTGTTTTCCATATTCATATAACTGCAGTACAGCATATCTCTAAATTTTGTTAACAGAGCAAAATAAGCAAATATGGCTGACCCCACCACAATGTATGTGAAATAATTAAATAAAAATAATAATAATAAATTAAAAGATTTACAATCAGAAAATGAAAACTGATTAGAAAAAAAAAACATGTTTAAGTATCTGGCTGTCTGGCTCTAACCACTTAAAAATAAGGTCTAAGTGAAAATTTTCCTGAGCTAATTTGGGCTTTAAATAGTACCTGTTATATCCAACAAAAATGTTCTATGTTACTCTGTACCTAATCCTGATCATGTACATATAATTTTATGTGTCTATCACCTATATTTCTCTCAAAAACACCTTCTATTTGTTGATTACTTGGTTTGTCATCCTGTGCTTTGGAGGCGGCGTGTCCTCACTTTGCATGACTTATCTTCCTCCCTGAGTCTGCTGTTCTGTGCTGGGTCTCTTCATCCAATCACTGCAGGCTGCTCTGTAACCCCCTTCTCTCTGTTTTCATGCTGCAGTATGATAGGACAGGAGTGAGCACAGAGGAGTGCTAGTCCCACCCTCACTTACTGTACATTTTCCCAGTCTGTTCTTAAGCTGGGACAAAGATGATGCTGCAGCCAGACAGAATTATGTTTTGGCTGATATGGGGACCCCTAGTGGTCTTTTTTTATAAGCCATGATTTCTATAAAAAAGAAATACAATTTTCTTATGAAGTTTATTAGAAGTTGTGTTATTAGAATGTTGTGCCAAGATGTACAACATATAAAAAGCTTTTGAATCTTACAGTGCCCATTTAAGGACCACGTCCATAGTTACGTGAGGTCTTATATATTATTAGAGAAGCTGCAACTTCCAGCATGCCAAAGGCAATCAGGGCATGCTCGGATTTGTAGTTCTGCAACTGCTGGAAGCACTCTGGTTGGGAAACACTACCATATGCAATTAAAAGCAAATTAAGATACAGTATGTGGCCATCGATTTGTACACTACATGTACAGTATAATCTATTGGCACCACACAGCTCTGTAATACGTGCGCACAATAATGCATTTAGGGATCATACTAAACTCTATTACATTTGACAACCTCAGTGGTAGATATATAAAAGACTCCTCCTCACGCCTCGTTCGGTAGTCTCGGTCATTACATCTAACCTTTCCTGGCCATCAAACGGTTACACTGCCTGGAGCCTGCCCAAGTATGGTATAATATATTATTACCTAATCCCTCCACTACAAGGCTGATACGCAGCATATTTCAATGGAATCCAAACATTATTTTTATTGGTTACCGAACCATATGTGAGATGCCAGTGGCTCGAAATGAAATGTTAATTGTATAACCACATGTTTTTCTCATGGCTTTCTACATCTTGAAGTGTTTATTTGCTTAATTATTTATGTAGTCCTGTGGTCTGCAGCGATATCCCTGCCTGTGCTCACCTTACACGGTTCCAAGAGAGAATATGGCGTTTCCTTTAATGTGGCTAACAGATTGTGCAGTGGGAACTTTAATTGTAATAACCGCGGCAGGTGTCCGAATGAATTAAAACCCTGATTAAAATAGGATCCAGTGCAGACCTGATGAGGAAAACACAGAGCAGGAATTATCCTTCCTAAAACCCAGAGAAGGTGAAGAAACAATACACAACACTACATTACTGGGGCCATCCATTGTGACTTCACATGCAAGCGTTCGCCCCATCTAAAAGTGTCACGGAATGAAAGCCTGGAATTTCCACACTTATGGCCTTCGCCATTGTGTCTGGAAAGCAACCACAATGGGTAGCCGTAAGGATTCCTTGATGCTAGAATTTGTAGTCTTTCAGCAGCACAAATCTTCCAGAAGACAGGCATGTTTGAAGGATTTAGCAAGGTGATTTAAAGGTCATTCCAGGATTGATAAGCAGGTAATAGGAATCGGCTTTGAGGTTCTCAGAAACTGGATTGTGCAGATTTATTTTAGCTTTGTGCTGAACCTACTAGGCATGGAATGGAAAGCAGATTGAAAATGTATGTACATGACAAACCTATAGGGTGCCATACAGATCCCTACAGCTTCCTATCATATATATATATATATATATATATATATATATATATACAGTGGTCCCTCAACATACAATGGTAATCTATTCCAAATGGACCATCGTTTGTTGAAACCATCGTATGTTGAGCGATCCGTGCAATGTAAAGTATAGGACAGTGGTCTACAACCTGCGGACCTCCAGGTGTTGCAAAACTACAACACCCAGCATGCCCGGACAGCCGTTGGCTGTCCGGGCATGCTGGGTGTTGTAATTTTGCAACATCTGGAGGTCAACAGGTTGAAGACTACTGGTGGAGGAAGTTGTACTCCCCTGTCCCCGCCGCTCCGGACCGTCACCGCTCGTCACCACTGCCCTGGATGTCACCCTCCATCACTGTCGCCGCGTCCCCGGGGTGTCCCCGTTGCTCCGGCTAGGCCTCTGCTTCCCCGTCAACCTCGCTCTCCGCCGCCGCCATCACATAGCTACGCACGCCGCTCCTATTGGATGACGGGACGGCATGCGCAGTGACGTGATGACGACGATGGAGAGCGCCGACAATGCAGGGGATCCCGAAGAAGACGCGCCGGAGCCCCGAAGACAGGTAAGTGATCGTCAGCGGACCACATGGGGCAACGTAAATGGCTATCCGGTGGCAGCTGAAGCAGTCTGCGCTGCCGGATAGCCGGTTATGCGATGGCCCCGATATACAAAAGAATCGTATGTTGATGCTGCCTTCAACATGCGATGGCCTCTGAGAGGCCAACGTATGTTGAAATGATCGTATGTCGGGGCCATCGTAGGTCGGGGGGTCACTGTATATATATATATATATATATATATATATATATATATATATATATATATATATATGAATTCCAATATGAAGCAGCACCTCCTGATAGCCCAGAATTTGGGTGCAAGCCCTTGAACCTCGGTGCTCCGGTTCCCTTTGGATATGGATAAATGTAGGCAGCACACCAGAGTACGTGCAAAATAAAGTGCTTTTATTCCATGGAAACAGGACAACGTTTCAGCGATCTCACACCGCCATTTTCAAGTGATTTATAAGTGATACAGACGGGATTAAATACACTCCCGGTTTAGTGACATCATCAACATTTGCATATCATGTGACAACAGGTATTTCATAAACAAAGTAAAAAATATCCAAATCCAATAGGTGAATACATAACAAATATAGCGTATCTAGTACAGTAGTGTAACGTGTATACATCTGCGTACTCCGATCTACTGTAACTCACAGGACCGGATAGTGATTTCTTCATATTACTATTGCAGTGACCGTGTAAATATTGTGATAAAATAAAGGGTTAAAAACATTACCCAATCAAGCAGTCCCGTTCGTTTGGCCGGCCTCTTGGCAAACGCGCAATAATCTGCAAGCCCGTGTCTCACATGGGACGCCGGGGCTTACTTCTGGTCTCGCCGGAATTCAACCAATCACAGTAACGGCGTAATCACACTTAGCTAAGTGCCTCACTATCTCATAGTTTCACATTTGCATCTATTACACCATAGCTGTATAGCTCTCCATGTTTTATCTGCATATTCATGTTTCATCTATATCTTTGTGCTGGCAGTGTGCTGCTGCATTCTTCTGTTGCTGTATATCTAGCCTAGTAGCGTGCACCTGTAGGCCAGGTCCATATAATAGATTAGTATCAACCAAAGTGCTGGCTGACTTATTCTTTGTCTGTATTGCACATACGGGGGAGTCGCTACCTCCATGTTGGCCTTGCACTCCACCCACCTCTATCAGGTGTATATAAGGTGTCTTGGATGTTCCAGATCCTGCCATGCTTACTGAATTGTTCACACAGAGGTATATTCACAGTGTAGGGTCCGTCCCAATGAGGCCACCTTATCGCGGTGGGACGGTCCAAGCTATTTGACCGCCGGCGGAGACAAATTTGCGAGCTAAGTGCCTCACTATCTCATAGTTTCACATTTGCATCTATTACACCATAGCTCCATGTTTTAACTGCATGTTCATGTTTGACCTATATCCTTGTGCTGGCAATTTTCTGCTGCATTCTTCTGTTGCTGTATATCTAGCCTAGTAGCGTGCACCTGCAGGCCAGGTCCATATAATAGTTTGGTATCAACTAAAGTGCTGGCTGACTTATTCTTTGTCTATATATATGTATATATTTTGACAGCAATATAGTGTCTCTTTGGGTCGCCCTAAATGAGAATGTTTAAAAGCTATGAACAACATTACACAGAATTTTTTTATTATCCATTATTGTTTCCTGAGCGTAAAATGAAGCAACTTTTCTTCACATTTCCTACCAGAGAAAAATAAGATAAATCCGTCAGATGGGTTTTCTTCTCTGTTCTGATCAGTGTTAGGCTAAGTTTCAAATTTTTTTTTCTGGCAGTTTTTGGAAAACTGCCACTTCAGTTTTTGAGCCAAAGTCAGAAGTGGATCCATAAGGGAAGAGAAGTATAAGTTCTTCCTTTATATGTCCTATTCCTTTTGAATACACTTCTGGCTTTGGCTCAAAAACTGCAGTGGCAGATATCCAAAAACTGCCAGAAAAAAAACCAAGTGGAAACTTAGCCTTAGGCTATGTGTACACTGTGGACATTCCGCAGACAGCACGTGTCGGCAGAACAGGTGCTAGGGACGATCAGAAATGCATTGTCTCCATAGACGGCAATACATTTCCTATTGGATTCCGCAGAAAGAATTGAATGTCAATTGTTTCTGCAGAGGCTTGATGTTTCCGCTGCAGAAATTCCACTGTTTGCATAGTGTAGCAGAAGCCTATTGAAAATAATGTGACGCTGCTGTAATGGAATTGCGAGCAGAATTCTTCTGGCGGATTCTACTCTAAAAGTTTGCTCTGTGAACATAGCCTTACAAATAACAGCAAGGAGGGTAAGGCTAAGTTTCCAATTTTTTTGTGAGTAAAAAACGCCAGTGCAATTTCCTGCGTCTGACGTTTTTTCTGGCGTTTTTGCATTTGAGTGGAAATAGCATTTTTGGGACCTTTGGCGTTTTTTTTCTAAATTTGTTGGATACCAAAAAAAAAAAAAAAAAGGATGCAGTAGGGATGGGAAAAAATGTATTTAATTATATTTTTATTTTTTATGACAAAATTTTAATAAATTTTTTTAAATAAAAGTGTGTGAGTTTCACTTTTTTCTAATTTGTTTACATTTTTTAGGTAGTACTACTACTCCCAGCATGGAACAGACTGTTCCATGATGGGAGAAGTAGTACCTGTACTAATAGACAGATCGCCCCGGATGTCACTCCTGACACCCTATGCGATCGTCCATAATATAGCAGAGATGCAGAGCGGCTCTATACAGCGCTCACATCTCTGCTCTGTACTCCGGCCAGTGATCTGAATAGAAATTCACATCACTCATTCATATTTTCTGCTCAGAGTGGGGATCGGCTGGATGCTTGCAGCCAATCCCGGCTCTCAGAGGGAAATATGAATGAGTGATGTTCTATTCATATCACTGGCCGACCGTAGTATAGTGCAGAAATGCGAGCGCTGTATAGAGCCGATCCGCATCTCTGCAATAGATAGGACAACCGCATCAGATGTCAGGAGTGATACCCACTGTGATCTGTCCTTAAAGGGGTACTCCGGTGAAAAACTTTTTTTTTAAATCAACTGGTGCCAGAAAGTTAAAAAGATTTGTAAATTACTTCTATTAAAAAATCTTAATCCTTCCTGTACTTATTAGCTGCTGAATACTACAGCGGAAATTTTTTTCTTTTTGAAACACAGAGCTGTCTGCTGACATAATGAGCACAGTGCTCTCTGCTGACATCTCTGTCCTTTTTAGGAACTGTCCAAAACAGCATGTTTGCTATGGGGATTTCCTTTTACTCTGGACAGTTCCTAAAATGGACAGAGATGTCAGCAGAGAGCACTGTGGTCGTGATGTCAGCAGACAGCTCTGTATTTCAAACGGAAAATAATTTCCACTGTAGTATTCAGCAGCTAATAAGTTCAGAAAGGGTTAAGATTTTTTAATAGAAGTAATTTACAAATCAGTTTAACTTTCTGGCACCAGTTGATTTATATATATAAAAAAAAAAAAGTTTTTTTTACCGGAGTACCCCTTTAACTGCAGTTACTACTACTCCCAACATGGAGCACACTCTGCTCAATTCTGGGAGCTGTAGTACTTGCATTAATAGACAGACCACAGCGAGTGTAACTTCTGACACCTGTTGCGATCTGTCTTTTAATGCAGGTACTACAGCTCCCAGCATTGAGCAGAGTGTGCTCCATGTTGGGAGCAGTAGTACCTGCAGTTAAGGAAAGATCACAGCGGAAGTCACCCCTGACACCCACTGTGATCCTCCTGTATAATGTATAGATGCATCCGGCCCCTCTTCTATTGTCCCCTGCACTGACGTGTATATACACCTATTCATAATTCCCACAGAGAGTTGTGATTGGCTGGAACCATCTGGCCAATCACAGCTCTCTCTGGGAAAGATGAATAGTTTTATATATACGGCAGTGCAGGGGATCATAGAAGAGCGGCTGCCGCATCTGTACATTATACAGGAGTATCACAGCACACACTACATTTTTATTATTGTGTTATATTTAGTACCCTGCCCACACTCATAAATTGATCCCTGTTTAAAAACTTATAAAAATTGTGTTATAAAAAAGATGAATTTCGTTAAATACATTTTTTTCCATCACTATTGTACTTTTTTATTATTATTATTTTAATGGTACCCTACTAAATTTTATTATAAAAGGTATCGCCATCATGCCAATGGCATTTTTCTTGGCATTTTTTTTACTCTCATAGACCTCTATGGGAGAAAAATGCAATGATTTCAGGGGGAAAAAGCGATAGGCTCAACTTGCTGAGACTTTGCAAAACCGCCAAGGAGCTAAAAAAAATTCAAAAAAAGAGTGAAAACCCGCCAAAAGGATTAAGAAAAAGTGGAAAAAGAATTTGTATGGAATAATCCGAACTTTTACATGATCCCGCGCGGTCAACGACATAAATGCATTTAAAAATAATTCCAGATGGCAAAAATGCTGATTAAAAAAAGTTTTATCTGTGAATCCATTGATGTTACTAGATACTGTTAGACTGGGGTCACACAACGAAAATGTGGGTATTTTTTCCCTTTTTTTTGCGGGCGTATTTTGTCATGTTACGGCCGCACTGTCGTGGAAAATCAGTGCATTAAATAAAATACGCACCAATTTTTACTCAGTGTAAAGCCAGCCTTATACTTTTCTCTGTTGTAGAGTCACGGCCAGGATTGTGCGATTAATGGGGTAGTCCGTTAGAAAACATCTTATCCCTTATCCAAAGAATAGGGTATAAAATGTCTGATCACAGGGGTCCCGCTGCTGGGGACCCCTGCGATATCAGGGACAGCTACAGCGGCGTCCAGAACACAGAAGCTTGGAGCTTCCGTGGTCATGATGTTACGGCACACCCACCATTAATGTCTATGGGAGGGGGCATGACGGCTACTACGCCTCCTCCCATAGACATGAATGGAGGGGGTGTGGTGGATGTAGTGACTGGAGGGCCATGCTGGAGATCGCGGGGGTCCCCAGCAGTAGGACCCCCGTGATCAGACATCTTATCTACTATCCCTTGGATAGGGGATAAGATGTTTTCCGGCGGAGTACCCCTTTAATATATTTTAAAGCTCTCAGCAAAAGAAATTATACATAAACAGGTATTATATACGCAACCTATATCTTTACTCTTGACTGGTCCACGTGAAATCTGACTCTATAAATAAACGATTTTAGGTAGCCAGTATAAAGCGAGATCATATTATATATAAGTAACCATATCCCTGTATGTTATAGAGGAGCTATTTTAATTGTTCTGAGCTTTAACCTTGCTTCAACTCCTTCCAGCCTCCAGATGGTCATAAACAGTGAGGGAAAGGCATCAGTCATTATTTCTTAAATAAATACCAACTCCCTCTCTCATGGAAATATGAACCAGGAAATGAATAAATGGAGATTTTATTTTTGCTTCCATTACTCATGTGATGAAATTCCCATTCTGACCCTGATTTACGTGGCATCCGTCTATGCATATCTTTTGTTACCATTGTGCTATGCAATTTTCTGTTCTCCGTTCCAAGACGGAACGCTGTGAACTGAATGTGTGTTCTCGAATCAAAGCTAATGGACTGAAGCCGCCCGTGACAAATCGGGAAGATGAAGTGTGATATTCTATGGTAGCCCAATCCTATATATTGTTCTTAGATGCATTTTACTAAATAAAAAAATAAATAAAAGTATTATTGCTTTTATAGAGCTATCGTATTCCATAGAGCTGTACAAAGATGGTTACCATTCACATCAGTCGCTGTCCCTAATGGGGTTTATCTAGTTTCTGATCTATGACCAATATCATTGGAAACCAAATAGAAACCTACAAACTTCTATCAGGTATTATTATTATTATTATTATTATTATTATTATCGTTTATTGTATGTAAAAATATTTGGAATGAAGCCCAATATTAATGGCAGGACACAAGCAATTGTATTAAAGTGGTCCTCAGTCTCACAAAAGATGTATTAAGCAAAAGAGATTTTGAGTCCATGGTCCATGTTTGCTGGGCTGTGATGTAATCTCTGCTTTATCACAAAATAAAAAAGGAAAATAAAAAAAGTAAAACCTTTATTAAGATATTTAACCAAATAACGCACTATGATGTACATGTACATCATGGTGCGGTTGTGGTTAGAAAATCTGTTGTCACGGTAGCCTGAGAGCTTACATAGGCCTCCGTGGCTGCCCGAGACTCTTCAATTGATAGAGCACAGAATGCATGAGCAATTGAAAGATTGCTCATGCAATTCCCTAGGGGGACTACATAAGTGTAAAAAGGGTAAGTGAAAAAAAAATCTAATACTTCTTTGGTCACATCACATGCCAGTAAAAAAGGCATTGAAAAAGTCTGATCTATGCTAAATTGGTATCAATAAAAAACTACAGATCATGTTGCAAACAATGCACTCGAAATGGTGCCAGAACAGGGTAATTTTAATACCAGCATACCAGTTTTATTTTTTTTAAACAAGTAAGTAAAACACCTATGCATAGCACTGATCAGTATTAGTGTTTTCCAAAGATTGCTATAAATAGTTTCCTGTGGGGACTACAAAAGTGTAAATTAAAAGTATTAAAAAAAAGGTTGTATATAAGTGAATAGGCCCTTCCCCAATAAAAAATAAAATGTACTTTTCCCCCCAAAAAATGTTAAAGAAATAAAATGCAACAACATATTTGGTTTTGTGGTGTGTGTAAATGTCCAGTCTATTAACCCCTTGGGGACGAAGACCATTATGACCCTAAGGACGGGAGCATTTTTTGCAAATCTGACCACTGTCACTTTAAGCATTAATAACTCTGGGATGCTTTTACTTATAAATTTGATTCCGAGATTGTTTTTTCATGACATATTCTGCTTTATGTTAGTGGTAAATTTTCGTCGATACTTGCATCCTTTCTTGGTGAAAAATTCAAAAATTTCATGAAAAATTTTAAATTTAGCATTTTTCTAACTTTGAAGCTCTCTGCTTATAAGGAATATGGATATTCCAAATAAATTATATATTGATTCACATATACAATATGTCTACTTTATGTTTGCATCATAAAATTGATGAGTTTTTACTTTTGGAAGACATCAGAGGGCTTCAAAGTTCAGCAGCAATTTTCCAATTTTTCGCAAAATTTTCAAAATCGGAATTTTTCAGGGACCAGTTCAGGTTTGAAGTGGATTTAAAGGGTCTTCTGGTTAGAAATACCCCATAAATGACCCCATTATAAAAACTGCACCCCTCAAAGTATTCAAAATGACATTCAGTAAGTGTGTTAACCCTTTAGGTGTTTCACAGGAATAGCAGCAAAGTGAAGGAGAAAATTCAAAATCTTAATTTTTTACACTCGCATGTTCTTGTAGACCCAGTTTTTGAATTTTTACAAGGGGTAAAAGGAAATAAATCCTCTCAAAATTTGTAACCCAATTTCTCTCAAGTAAGAAAATACCTCATATGTGTATGTCAAGTGTTCGGTGGGTGCACTAGAGGGCTCAGAAGCGAAGGAGCAACAATGGGATTTAGGAGAGTGAGTTTTTCTGAAATGGTTTTTGGGGGGCATGTCATATTTAGGAAGCCCCTATGGTGCCAGGACAGCAAAACCCCCCACATCGCACACTATTATGGAAACGACACCCCTCAAGGAACGTAACAAGGGGTACGGTGAGCCTTAACACCCCACAGGTGTTTGACAACTTTTTTGTTGAAGTCGGATGTGTAAATGAAAAAAAAAAATTCCACTAAAATGCTGGTTTTTCCCCAAATTTTACTTTTTTACAAAGGGTAATAGGAGAAAATGCCCCCCAAAATTTGTAACCCCATTACTTCTGAGTATGGAAATACCCCATGTTTGGAGGTCAAGTGCACTGCGAGCGATCTACAATGCTCAGAAAAGAAGGAGCGCCTTTGAGCTTTTAGAGAGATGATTTGTTTGGAATGGAAGTCAGGGGCCATGTGCATTTACAAAGCCCCCCGTGGTGCCAGAACAGTGGACCCCCCCACATGTGACCCCATTTTGGAAACTACACCCCTCACGGCATGTAATAAGGGGTACAGTGAGCATTTACACCCTAGTGGCGTTTGACAGATCTTTGGAACAGTGGGCTGTGAAAAACAAAAAAATTTTTCATTTTCACGGACCACTGTTCCAAAAATCTGTCAGACACCTGTGGGGCATAAATGCTCACTGTACCCCTTATTACATTCCGTGAGGGGTGTAGTTTCCAAAATGGGATCACATGTGGGTATTTATTTTTTTGCGTTTATGGCAGAACCGCTGTAAAATCAGCCACCCTTGTGCAAATCACCAATTTCGGCCTCAAATGTACATAGCGCGCTCTCACTCCTGAGCCTTGTTGTGCGCCCGCAGAGCATTTTACGCCCACATATGGGGCATTTCCGTACTCAGGAGAAATTGCGTTACAAATTTTAGGGGTCTTTTTTTCCTTTTACCTCTTGTGAAAATAAAAAGTAAAGGGCAACACCAGCATGTTAGTATAAAAAAATTTTTTTTACACTAACAGGCTGGTGTAGACCCCAACTTTTCCTTTTCATAAGGGGTAAAAGGAGAAAATTCCCCCAAAATTAGTAGTGCAATTTCTCCCAAGTATGGCGATATCTCATATGTGGCCCTAAACTGTTTCCTTGAAATACGTCAGGGCTCCGAAGTGAGAGAGCGCCATGCGCATTTGAGGACTAAATTAGGGATTGCATAGGGGTATTCTATGCCAGTGATTACCAAACAGGGTGCCTCCAGCTGTTGCTAAACAGTCAGTCAGTGGCTGTCCGGAAATGCTGGGAGTTGTTTTTTTGCAACAGCTGGAGGCTCCGCTTTGGAAATACTGCCGTACAATATGTTTTTCATTTTTATTGGGGGGGGGGGGGACAACAGTGTAAGGGGGTGTAAATGTAGTGTTTTACTCTTTATTAGGTGTTAGTGTAGTGTAGTGTTTTTAGGGTACATTCACACTGGCGGGTTACGGTGAGTTTCCCGCTAGTAATTTGCGCTGCGGCGAAAAATTTGCCGCAGCTCATACTTGAAGCAGGAAACTTGCTGTAAACCCGCCCGTGTGAATGTACCCTGTACGTTCACATGGGGGGGGGGGGGGGGCAAACCTCCAGCTGTTTCAAAACTACAACTCCCAGCATGTACTGACAGACCGTGCATGCTGGGAGTTGTAGTTTTGCAACAGCTGGAGGCAAACTGGTTGGAAAACCTTCAGTTAGGTTTTGTTACCTAACTCAGTATTTTCCAACCAGTGTGCCTCCAGCTGTTGCAAAACTACAACTCCCAGCATGCACGGTCTGTCAGTACATGCTGGGAGTTGTAGTTTTGCAACTGCTGGAGGCACACTGGTTGGAAAACCTTCAGTTAGGTTCTGTTACCTAACTCAGTATTTTCCAACCAGTGTGCCTCCAGCTGTTGCAAAACTACAATTCCCAGCATGTACTGATCACAGAAGGGTATGCTGGGAGATATAGTTATGCAACAGCGGGAGGTACGCAACTACAACTCCCAGCATGCCGAGACAGCTGTTTTCTGTGTGAGCATGCTGGAATTTGTAGTTTTGCAACATCTGGACTGCTACAATTTAGAGACCACTGAACAGTGATCTCCAAACTGTGGACCTCCAGATGTTGCAAAACTACAACTTCCAGCATGCCCAGACAGCAAACAGTTGTGTGGGCATGCTAGGAGTTGTAGTTTTGCAAGATCTAGAGGGCAGTATAGAGATCACTGTGCAGTGGTCTCTAAACTGTAGACCTCCAGCTGTTGCAAAACTACAAATTCCAGCATGCCCACACAGCAAACAGCTGTCTGGGCATGCTGGGAGTTGTAGTTTTGCAACATCTGGAGGGCTACAGTCTAGAGACCACTATAGTGGTCTCAGACTGTAGCCCTCTAGATGTTGCTAGGCAACTACTCACCGGCTTCCGTCGCATCCGGGAGCCGTCCTCTTCTGCCGCACGCTGCCGCAGATCTCCGTCGCCGCCCGCCGATCGCCGTCGCTCCGCTGCCTCCGGACGGGTAAGTGGACTCCGGCGCCGCTCCTCTTCGTTTTCCCCGTTCTGCCCCGCCTATTGTGGGTGGGCAGGACGGGAAAACGAAAGTAATCCCCCCCCCCCCGCCCCAGATCTGCTATTGGTGGTCGCGTCTAGATCACCAATAGCAGGGATAGGAGTTGTGGCACCCCTGCCACCTCACTCCTATCGCTTTAGGGGGATCGTGGGTGTCTTAGACACCCGCGATCCCCCTTCTATTCCGGGTCACCGGGTCACCATAGACCCGTAATGACCCGGAATCGGCGCAAATCGCAAGTGTGAATTCACTTGCGATTTGCGCCGATCGCCAACATGGGGGGGTCTAATGACCCCCCTGGGCATTTGCACGGGGTGCCTGCTGATAGATATCAGCAGTCACCCCGGCCCAGTCCCCGCCCGGCGCGTGGCGGGGACCAAAATTCCCACGGGTGTATGGATACGCCCTTTGTCCTTAAGTACCAGGACGCAAGGGCGTATGCATACGCCCTTCGTCCCCAACAGGTTAAAATATAATGTTAATTATCCTGTACAGTGAACAGTGTAAACATAAAAAATTACAAATGTCCAAAATTGCTGATCTTTTGGTCCCCTACCATACCAAAAAATGTATCAGAAAGACACACAGACGCAAAAGTGGCACCGATAAAAACTACAGTGTACATGTTTAAATGGGCCTCATAAAGTCCTGTATGTGGAAAAATTGGAAAGTCAGAATAGGGCAATCTTAAACATGCACTGCTAAAAAAAAATAAAGGGAACACTTAAACAACACAATGTACCTCCAAGTCAATCACACTTCTGTGAAATCACACTGGGTGATTGGACAGTCAAGCAGCTAGCTGGGTTATAGTCAGAGAACGGGATAGAGGGAAACAAGTTTGCCCTGTTGGTAGATGAGGGGGATGCCATTCCAGAGCTAGCAGTACTGCAGCAAGATACTGCCTCTGACCACCAGGGGGGTGTCTGCTCCAGTAAGGAGGGAGGGAGGAGTGCAGGGCAGGCCAGACAGGTACTGGTAGTGGGGGACTCAATTATTAGGGGGACAGACAGGGCAATCTGTCACAAAGACTGGGATCGCCAAACAGTGTGTTGTCTTCCTGGGGGTCGAGTTCGGCACATCGCGGATCGGGTTGACACGTTGCTGGGTGGGGCTGGAGAGGACCCAGCGGTCATGGTACATATTGGCACCAATGAGAAATTAAGAGGTAGGTGGAGTGTCATTAAAAATTATTTCATTATTGCAAGCTTAAAGGGGTACTCTGCTGCCCTGTGTCGGAAGCTCCGCTCCCCAGCGTCAGGAAGTTTATTGTTCCGGACGCTGTGTGCGGGCTTCCGTGTTCAGGTCTGCCCCTCGTGACGTCACGCCCGCCCCCTTCGTGACGTCACACCCGCCCCCTCAATGAAAGTCTATGGGAAGAGGGCGTGACGGCACAAGGGACGGACCTGAACACGGAAGCCCGCACACAGCGTCCGGAACAATTAACTTCCGGATGCTGGGGAGCGGAGCTTCCGACACAGGGCAGCGGAGTACCCCTTTAACCCCTTAAGGACCCAGCCATTTTACACCTTAAGACCCGGCCATTTTTTGCACATCTGACCACTGTCACTTTAAACATTAATAACTCTGGAATGCTTTTAGTTATCATTCTGATTCCGAAATTGTTTTTTCGTGACATATTCTACTTTAACATAGTGGTAAAATTTTGTGGTAACTTGCATCCTTTCTTGGTGAAAAATCCCCAAATTTGATGAAAAATTTGAAAATTTAGCATTTTTCTAACTTTGAAGCTCTCTGCTTGTAAGGAAAATGGATATTCTAAATATTTTTTTTATTTTATTCACATATACAATATGTCTACTTTATGTTTGCATCATAAAATTGACGAGTTTTTACTTTTGGAAGACACCAGAGGGCTTCAAAGCTCAGCAGCAATTTTCCAATTTTTCACAAAATTTTCAAACTCACTATTTTTCAGGGACCAGTTCAGGTTTGAAGTGGATTTGAAGGGTCTTCATATTAGAAATACCCCACAAAAGACCCCATTATAAAAGCTGCACCCCCCCCCCAAAGTATTCAAAATAACATTCAGTCAGCATTTTAACACAATTTTAACACAATTTTAGGTGTTTCACAGGAATAGCAGCAAAGTGAAGGAGAAAATTCACAATCTTTATTTTTTACACTCGCATTTTCTTGTAGACCCAATTTTTGAATTTTTACAAGGGGTAAAAGGAGAAAATGTATACTTGTTTTTGTAGCCCAATTTCTCTCGAGTAAGCACATACCTCATATGTCTATGTAAAGTGTTCGGCGGGCGCAGTAGAGGGCTCAGAAGCGAAGGAGCGACAAGGGGATTTTGGAGAGTACGTTTTTCAGAAATGGTTTTTGGGGGGCATGTTGCATTTAGGAAGCCCCTATGGTGCCAGAACAGAAAAAAAAAAAAAAAACACATGGCATACCATTTTGAAAACTAGACCCCTTGAGGAACGTAACAAGGAATTAAGTGAGCCTTAATACCCCACAAGTGTTTCACGACTTTTGCATATGTAAATAAGAAAAAAAAATTCACTAAAATGTGTGTTTCCCCCCAAATTTCACATTTTTTCAAGGGTTAATAGCAGAAAATACCCCCAAAATTTGTAACCCCATCTCTTCTGAGTATGGAGGTACCCCATAAGTTGACCTGAAGTGCACTACGGGCGAACTACAATGCTCAGAAGAGAAGGAGTCATATTTGGCTTTTTGAGAGCAAATTTTGCTCGGGGGCATGTCGCATTTAGGAAACCCATATGGTGCCAGGACAGCAAAAAAAAAAACACATGGCATACCATTTTGGAAACTAGACCCCTTGAGGAACGTAACAAGGAATTAAGTGAGCCTTAATACCCCACAGGGGTTTCACGACTTTTGCATACGTAAAAAAAAATAATAATAATTTCACGTAACAAGGGGTACAGTGAACATTTACCCCCCACTGGTGTCTGTCAGATCTTTGGAACAGTGGGCTGTACAAAATATTTTATTTGCACAGCCCACTGTTCCAAAGATCTGTCAGACACCAGTGGGGGGTAAATTCTCACTGCACCCCTCATTACATTCCGTGAGGGGTGTAGTTTCCAAAATGGGGTCACGTGTGTTTTTTTTTTTTTTTTTTTGCGTTTGTCAAAACCGCTGTAACAATCAGCCACCCCTGTGCAAATCACCTCAAATGTACATGGTGCACTCTACCTTCTGGGCCTTGTTGTGCGCCCCCAGAGCACTTTACGCCCACATATGGGGTATCTCCATAGTCGGGAGAAACTGCAATACAAATTTTTTTTTTTTTTTTTCCCTTTTACCTCTTGTCAAAATGAAAAGTACAGGGCAACACCAGCATGTTAGTGTAAAAAAAAATTTTTTTTTACACTAACATGCTGGTGTAGACCCCAACTTCCCCTTTTCATAAGGGGTGAAAGGAGAAAAAGCCCCCCAAAATGTGTTAGGCAATTTCTCCCGAGTACGGCGATACCCCATATGTGACCCAATACTGTTGCCTTGAAATACGACAGGGCTCCAAAGAGAGAGCGCCATGTGCATTTGGGGCCTGAATTAGGGATTTGCATATAGGTGGACATAGGGGTATTCTACACCAGTGATTCCCTAACAGGGTGCCTCCAGCTGTTGCAAAACTCCCAGCATGCTTGGACAGTCAACGGCTGTCCGGCAATACTGGGAGTTGTTGTTTTGCAACAGCTGGAGGCTCCATTTTGGAAACAGTGGCGTACCAGACGTTTTTCATTTTTATTGGGGGGGGAGGGGGGCTGTGTAGGGGTATGTGTATATGTAGTGTTTTTTACTTATTTTATTTTGTGTTAGTGTAGTGTAGTGTTTTTAGGGTACAGTCACACGGGTGGGGGATTACAGCTAGTTTCCCGCTGCGAGTTTGAGCTGCCACGCAAAATTTGCTGCATCGCAAACTTGCAGCCTGATACTCACTGTAAGCCCCCTGCCCATGTGAATGTGCCCTGTACATTCACAGGGGGGAGGGGGGACCTCCAACTGTTGCAAAACTACAGCTCCCAGCATGCACGGTCTATCAGTGCATGCTGGTAGTTATAGTTTTGCAACAGCTGGAGGCAAACGGGTTGGGAAACACTGAGTTAGGAAACAGACAATGTTTCCCAACCAGTGTGCCTCCAGTTGTTGCAAAACCACAACTCACAGCATGCCCAGGCAGCCGAAGGGCATATTGGGAGTAGTGGTTACGCAACAGCTGGAGGAGAACAGTTTGGTGACCACTGTGTAGTCGTGTCCAAGCTGTAGCCCTCCAGATGTTGCAAAACTACAACTCCCAGTATGCCAAAACTGTCCAGGCATGCTGGGAGTTGTAGTTCTGCAACATCTGAAGGGCCAGATGTTACAGAACTACAACTCCCAGCATGCCTGGACAGTAAGGGCATGCTGAGGATGTGTAGTTTTACAACATCTGGAAGGGCACAGTGGTCTCCAAACTGTGGACCTCCAGATGTTGCAAAACTGCAACTCCCAGCATGCCCAGACTCCAAGGGCTGTCTGGGCATGCTGGGAGTTGTAGTTTACAGGGTCCCATTACAGCAATGCATGTCGCTTTACGGCGACGTGTATTGCTGTAAAGGGCCCGACCGCGGCTGAAGATCTACTCATCTGTCGCCGCCGCCGCCGACTTCATCGCCGGGATCCGGGTCTTCAGGGACGAGGTAAGTACCGGGGCCAGTCCCCAGCACTCCCCCGTCCCCCGCCGCATCCTCCGGTCTTCCTCCCGTCCTCTCCGGACATCCAGGGGCCGGGCAGGGCAGGAGGAAGTAACCGCCCCCCCTGCGATTGGTCGGTTAACTAACCAACGGATCGCAGGGTATAGGAGGAGGTGGCAGGTTTGCCACCTCGCTCCTATACGTTAGCATGGTCATGGCTGTCTGTGACAGCCGGATCATGCAAAATTACCGGGCGGTCGGGTCCCAGAGACCCGATCAGCCCGGTATCGCCGCAGATCGCAGGGGCGATTTCCCTTGCGATTTGCGGCGATCGCCGACATGGGGGCCCCCCTCGGCGTTTGCCCTGGATGCCTGCTGAAGCATTTCAGCAGGCATCCGCTTCCGATCTCTGCCCGGGGCGCGGCAGAGACCGGAGAAACACCAGGACGTACTAGTACATCCTGGGTCCTTAAAGCCCAGGGTGCCAGGACGTTCTAGTACGTCCTGGGTCCTTAAGAGGTTAAGGCAAGGACCTCCAAGGTAATGTTTTCTGAAATATTACCTGTACCATGAGCCACACCAGAGAGGCAGTGGGAGATCAGGGAGGTAAACAAGTGGCTCAGAATCTGGTGTAGAAAGGAGGGGTTTGGGTTCATGGAGAACTGGGCCGACTTCTCTGTCGGATACCAGCTCCACCGTCGGGAAGGGCTGCACCTCAATGGGGAGGGTGCAGCTGTGCTTGGGTAGAAGATGGCTAGAAGGGTGGAGGAGTGTTTAAACTAGGGACTGGGGGAGGGTACCTACAACATAGACTGGGAAGATAGTGTAGATAGAGAGGGGGAACTTATTAATGTACCCAGGGGTGGAGCGGAGGGAGGGGTTAGAATAGTTAAATGGGTACTCCGGTGGAAAACTTTTTTTTTTAAATCAACTGGTGCCAGAAAGTTAAACAGATTTGTAAATTATCCGTAAAGAAGAGAAAAAGAAACCAGGGCAACTCACCAATTACGTAAACTTCAAGCTTCTTTATTGATCCATGAAGGGTATAAACTGTGCAAGACACGGGTGGACAGACAACAGGGGGACGTTCGTTCGGGGCTACGGTGCCGTTTCGCAAAATATGCTTCAACTGGCCCCCTAGGTGGGCCAGTTGAAGCATATTTTGCGAAACGGCACCGTAGCCCCGAACGAACGTCCCCCTGTTGTCTGTCCACCCGTGTCTTGCACAGTTTATACCCTTCATGGATCAATAAAGAAGCTTGAAGTTTACGTAATTGGTGAGTTGCCCTGGTTTCTTTTTCTCTTCTTTACGGATTATTTGCATTGGACTTTGCTATTACCAGTGAGCACCATCAGACGTGGTTAAGCCAGCAGAGGCATTGGATGTCAGGTGCTTATAATTAAGGAAGCAGTGCCGAGTTTGTTTCTTTCTACTATTGAAGATTTGTAAATTACTTCTATTAAAAAAAATCTTAATCCTTCCAGTACTTATTAGCTGCTGAATACTACAGAGGAAATTATTTTCTTTTTGGAACACAGTACTCTCTGCTGAATCACAAGCACAGTGCTCTCTGCTGACATTTCTGTCCATTTTAGGAACAATCCAGAGCAGCATATGTTTTCTATGGGGATTTTATCCTACTCTGGACAGTTCTTAAAATGGACAGAGATGTCAGCAGAGAGCACCGTGCTCGTGATGTAAGCAGAGAGCTCTGTTTTCCAAAAAGAAAATAATTTCCTCTGTAGTATTCAGCAGCTAATAAGCACTGGAATAATTAAGATTTTTTAATAGAAGTAATTTACAAATCTGTTTAACTTCCTGACACCAGTTGATTTAAAAAATGTTTTCCACCGAAGTACACCTTTAACCAATTAAGGACCCAGGGCGTATGGGTACGTCCTGACACCCTGGTACTTAAGGACCCAGGACGTACCTGAACGCCCGTGGGAATTTCGATCCTCGCCACATCTTGGACAATCCCCCCCCTATACAGTGGTCTCTAAACTGTAGCCCTCCAGATGTTGCAAAACTACAACTCCCAGCATGCCCAGACAGCTGTTTGCTGTGTGGGCATGCTGGGATTTGCAGTTTTGCAACAGCTGGAGAGCTACAGTTTGGAGATCAGTGTGCACTGTGCAAAACTGCAAATCCCAGCACGCCCAAACAGCAAATAGCTGTCTCAGCATGCTGGGAGTTGTAGTTGCATACCTCCAGCTGATGCATAACTACAACTCACAGCATGCCCTTCGGTGATCAGTACATGCTAGGAGTGGTAGTTTTGCAACAGCTGGAGGCGCACTGGTTGGAAAATACTGAGTTAGGTAACAGAACATAACTGAAGGTTTTCCAACCAGTGTGCCTCCAGCTGTTGCAAAAGTACAACTCCCAGCATGCATGGTCTGTCAATACATGCTGGGAGTTGTAGTTTTGAAACAGCTGGAGGTTTGTACAGGGTACATTCACACAGGCGGGTTTACAGTAAGTTTCCTGCTTGAAGTTTGAGCATGCTGGGAGTTTAACGACAGCTGGAGGCACCCTGTTTGGGAATCACTGGCGTAGAATACCCCTATGTCCACCCCTATGCAATCCCTAATTTAGTCATCAAATGTGCATGGCGCTCTCTCACTTCGGAGCCCTGTCGTATTTCAAGGAAACAGTTTAGGGCCACATTTCCGTACTGTGGAGAAATTGCACTACAGATTTTGGTGGGCTTTTTCTCCTTTTACCCCTTATGAAAAGGAAAAGTTGGGGGCTACATCAGCCTGTTAGTGTAAAAAAATTAAATATTTTACACTAACATGCTAGTGTTGCCCCATACTTTTTATTTTATAAAGCGGAAAACCCCATATGTGGGCATAAAATGCTCTGCAGGCACATTATGTGTGTGCATTATGTACATTTGAGGCCTAAATTGGTGATTTGCGCAGGGGTGGCTGATTTTGCAGCTGTTCTGACATAAACGCAAAAAAATAAATACCCATGTGTAACCCCATTTTGGAAACTACACCCCTCACGGAATGTAACAAGGGGTATAGTGAGCCTTACCACCCCACAGGTGTTTGAAGAATTTTCATTAAAGTTGGATGGGAAAATGAAAAAAAAAATGTTTTTCACTAAAATGCTGGTGTTACCTTAACTTTTCCATTTTCACAAGGGAAAATCGGAAAAAAGCCCCCCAAAATGTGTAACCCCATTTCTTCTGAGTATATACATACCCTATATGTGGATGTAAAGTGCTCTGCGGGCGAACTGCAATGCTCAGGAGAGAAGGAGCGCCATTGGGCTTTTGAAGAGAAAATTTGTCCGGAATTGAAGGCCACGTGTGTTTACAAAGCCCCCATAGTGCCAGAACAATGGACCCCCCCCCCACATGTGACCCCATTATGGAAACTACACCCTCACATAATGTAATAAGGGGGTGCAGTGAGCATTTACACCACACAGGTGTCTGACAAATTTTTGGAACAGTGGTCCGAGAAAATGAAAAATGTAATTTTTCATTTGCACAGCCCACTGTTCCAAGGATCTGTCAAACCCCTGGGGTATAAATACTCACTGCACCCCTTATTAAATTATGTGAGGGGTGTAGTTTCCAAAATGGGGTCACATGTATGGGGGGGGTCCACTGTTCTGGCCCCACAGGGGATTTATAAACGCTTTATCAAAAGCTCAATGGCGCTCCTCCTCTTCTGAGCATTGTAGTGCGCCAGCAGAGCACTTGATGTGCACACATAGGGTATTTCCATACTCAGGAACAATGGGGTTACAAATTTTGGGGGTAATTTTCTCCTATTACCCCTTGTAAAAATGCAAAATTTTGGGAAAAAACAGCATTTTAGGGGGAAAAAAATCATTTACACATCCAAATTTAACGAAAAGTAGTCAAACACATGTGAGGTGTTAAGGCTCACTGTACCCCTAGTTACGTTCCTTGAGGGGTGTAGTTTCCAAAATAGTATGCCATGTGGGAGTTTTCTGCTGTTCTGGCACCATAGGGGCTTCTTAAATGTGACATGCCCCCCAAAAACCATATAAAAAAAAACTCACTCTCCAAAATCCCACTGTTGCTCCTTCCCTTCTGAGCTCTCTAGTGCACCCACAGAGCACTTGACATACACATATGAGGTATTTTTTTACTAGAGAGAAATTGGGTTATGCATTTTAGGAATCATAACTACATGCAGGAAAATTTATACGTTTAAAATTGTCATCTTCTGACCCCTATAACTTTTATATTTTTCCGCGTATGAGGCAGTATGAGGGATAATTTTTTTTGCGCCGTGATCTGAAGTACCATTTTTGTATTGATCAAACTTTTTGATAGCTTTTTCTTCATTTTCTTTTCTTAGGGAGCTATAACACTGCACACACTGATCTTTTACATTGATCAATGGTTTCTCATAGGAAACCATTGATCAATGATTCTGCCGCTTGACTGCTCATGCCTGGATCTCAGCCACTGAGCAGTCATTCGGCGATCGGACAACAGGAGGCAAGGTAAGGGACTCTCCTGCTGTTCAGGATGCTGCGATTTTGCCGAACAGCCCCCTGAGCTTACCGGCAACGCGTGGCCCCGCGTTATAGACAGGGAGTGGGCGGAGGGCGTACTGGTACGCCCTGCATCCCCACCAGGTTAACTATATAAATAGCTAAAAGGTTAAAAATAAAAGTGTTTGCCCTTTAAAAATGATAAAGAAGAAATTATAAACGGGGATCAGCAAAAAGCAAATATATTAAACAAATTCTTCTTCACTGTATTCACAGAGGAAAATTTAATGCCAGGTGAAATACAGCGAGATAAGGTAAGCGCCCCAGTACAGGTCACCTGTTTAATCCAGGAAGAAGTATAGTGCCGCCTACAAAAAATCTAAATAGACAAATCACCAGGTCCAGATGGCATTCACCATCATGTTCTAAAGGAATTAAGTAATGTAATAAACAGACCCCTATTTTTTATATTCAGGGACTCTATAGTGACAGGGACTGTTCCCCAGGACTGGCGCATGGCAAATGTAGTGCCAATATTTAAAAGGGGTCAAAAGGTGACCCTGGGAATTATAGGCCTGTTAGTTTAACCTCGGTTGTATGTAAATTGTTTGAGGGATTTCTAAGAGGTGCTATTTTGGAGTATCTTGATAAAAATAAATGTATGACACCATATCAGCATGGCTTTATGAGGGATCGGTCCTGTCAAACTAACCTGATCAGCTTTTACGAGGAGGTAAGCTCCAGACTGGACCAGGGGAATCGCTGGATGTCGTGTATATGGATTTTTCCAAAGCATTTGATATGGTGCCACATAAAAGGTTGGTGCATAACATGAGAAGGATTGGGCTGGGGAGAATGTGTGTAAGTGGGTAAGTAACTGGCTCAGTGATAGGAAACGGGGTGGTTATTAATGGTACTTATTCTGATTGGGTGACTGTTACTAGTGGGGACCACAGGGGTCAGTTTTGGGTCTTGTTCTAGTTAATATATTTATTAATAACCTTGTAGAGAGGTTGAATAGTAAAGTAGCAATCTTTGCAGATGATACTAAACTCTGTAAAGCGGTAAACACAATAGAGGACAGTGCACTGTTACAAATGGATCTGGATAGGTTGGAGGTTTGGGCTGGGAAGTGGCAGATGAGGTTCAACACTGATAAATGTAAGGTAATGCACATGGGGAAGAAAAATCCGGGCTGGGATTATGTATTAAATGGGAGAACACTTGGGGCGACTGACATGGAAAAGGATTTAGGAGTCTTAGTTTACAGTAAATTTAGCTGTAGTGACCAGTGTCGGGCAGCTGCTGCCAAGGCAAATAAAATCATGGGGTGCATCAATAGGGGCATAGATGCCCACGACAAGGAAATAATTCTACCGCTGTACAAATCAGTAGTCAGACTACACATAGAATACTATGTACAGTACTGGGCACCAGTGTACAAGAAATATATAGTGGAGCTGGAGAGGGTTCAAAGATGGGCAACCAGGGTAATACGGGGAACGGAAGGACTACAGTACCCAAAAAGATTAACAGAATTGGGGTTATTTAGTTTAGGGGAGTAGGGGCGACCTAATAACTATGTATAAATATATTAGGAGACCGTACAGAGATCTCTCCCATGATCTATTTCTACCCAGGACTGTATCTATATCAAGGGTGTATCCTCAACGTTTAGAGGAAAGAAGGTTTCTACACCAGCACAGACGGCGGTTCTTTACTGTAAGAGCAGTGAGACTGTGGAATTCTCTGCCTGAGGAGGTGGTCATGGGGAACTCTGTAAAAGAATTCAAAAGGGGTCTGGATGCATTTTTGGAGAGTAATAACATGGCTGGTTATGTATACTAGATTTATCGGGACAGAACGTTGATCCAGGGATTTATTCTGATGCCATATTTGGAGTCGGGAAGGAATTTTTACCTCTAGTATGAGGGTTTTTTGCCTTCCCCAGGATCAACTCAGTAGGGACTCATTAGGGATATAGGTTGAACTTGATGAACTGTGGTCTTTTTTCAACCTTATTAACTCTGTTACTATGTTACACTGTCCACTGAGGAAGCAACACTAATTGACAATCAATTTCACATGTGGTTGTTCAAATGGAACAGACAACAGGTAGAAATTATAGGCAATTAGTAAGACACCCCCAATAAAGGAGTGGTTCTGCAGGTGGTGACCACAGATCACTTCTCAGTTCCTATGCTTCCTTGCTGATGTTTTGGTCACTTTTGAATGCTGGCGGTGCTTTCTCTCTAGTGGTAGCATGAGACGGATTCTACAACCCACAGGTAGTGCAGCTTATCCAGGATGGCACATCAATGCAAGCTGTGGCAAGAAGGTTTGCTATGTCTGTCAGAGTAGTCTCCAGAGCATGGAGGCGCTACCAGGAGACAGGCCAGTACATCAGGAGACAAGGAGGCCATAGGAGGGCAACAATCCAGCAGCAGGACCGCTACCTCCTCCTTTGTGCAAGGAGGAGCAGGAGGAGCACTGCCAGAGCCCTGCAAAATGACCTCCAGCAGACCACAAATGTTCATGTGTCCACTCAAACAGTCAGAAACAGACTCCATGAGGGTGGTATGAGGGCCCGACATCCACAGGTGGTGGTTATGCTTACAGCCCAACTTCTTGCAGGATGTTTGGCATTTGCCAAATTTGCCACTGGTGCCCTGTGCTCTTCACAGATTAAAGCAGGTTCACACTGAGCACATGTGACAGACGTGACAGAGTCTGGAGACACCGCGAAGAACGTTCTGCTGCCTGCAACATCCTCCAGCATGACCGGATTGGCAGAGGGTCAATAATGGTGTGGGGTGGCTTTTGTTTGGGGGGCTGCACAGCCCTCCATGTGCTTGCCAGAGGTAGCCTGACTGCCATTAGGTACCGAGATGAAATCCTCAGACCCCTTGTAAGACCATATGCTGGTACGTTGGCCCTGGGTTCTTCCAAATGCAAGCGGATGCTAGACCTCATGTGGCTGGAGTGTGTCAGTAGTTCCTGCAAGAGGAAGGCATTGATGCTATAGACTGGCCCGCCCATTCCCCAAACCTGAATCCGATTGAGCACATCTGGGAAATCATGTCTCGCACAGTCCACCAACTCCACGTTGCACCACAGACTGTCCACCTCATCAGGAGGATGCCCAAGCATTGTAGGGAGGTCATACGGGCACGTGGAGGCCACATACACTAATGAGCCCCATTTTGACTTGTTTTAAGGACATTACATCAAAGTTGGATCAGCCTGTAGTGTGGTTTTCACCTGTGATTTTGAATGTGACTCCATATCTAGACTTTCATGGGTTGATAAATTTGATTTCCATTGATAATTTTTGTGTGATTTTGTTGTCAGCACATTCAACTTTGTAAAGACGAAATCATTTCATACAATTAGTTCATTCATTCAGATCTAGGATGTGTTATCTTAGTGTTCCCTTTATTTTTTTGAGCAGTGTACTTCTTTTGTTAAAAAAGGTAGCAGTACAATAATAGAAAAGCATGTAAAGATGAATGTCATTTTATTTGTATTGACCCACAGAAGAAAGATAACATGTCAGTTTTATTGTAAAGTGAAAAAAGTTAGAGAAAAAAACGAAATCTCCCCAAAAGTTAAAAAAAAATTTTTTGCCTTTTAATTTACTGCATAAATAATATTTATTTGCCCCGTACATTGCATGGTAAAATGAAAGGTGTCATTACAAAGTACAATTGGTTGCACAAAAACAAGTCCTTCTATGGCTTTTCTAATGGAAAAATAAAAAATTATGGGATAAAAACAAAACCCCAAAAATTAACATTTCCTGTGTCCTAACGGCCAAAATGGGCTGTGTCCTTAATGGGTTAAGAACGGTGTATGAATATAACAGATTTAGTAACTCCCTCTAAATATTTATAAAATGGACATCAAAGCTATGCAAAATCCATTCACAAACAAATGTGAAATGGACACAGGGCCTTTAATGTAATTTGGCACTGTTTTGCTCGTCTGATGTAATATGGCCATAAGTCTCTATTCACACTACTATTATGCCTTATATGTATGTCATGCCCAATCACAGGACGACTGTCAAAATCCCTTGAATTTTTAATAGGAATCATAAGGCTTCTATCGAGATTTCTGTAGATTTTGACTATAAACATAGTGGCCCTTACTAAGAGTGTTGTGTAGGTTTCTTTGTGGGTTTTAAATCCCGACAATTTATTTTCCACAGTATTTACTAAGGTTTCGCTACACTTTGCTTTTTTTCCACATGCACTGATCTGTCTGGTTTTCCTCAGCTCAACTCCACCACATTTTATGTAAATATGTTGGGTTTTTGTGAAAATGTCAGGAACACGCCCCTTTTCTGAGAGCATGCCCCTTTTCCAGGCGGCCACGCTCATTTTTCGGGTTTTCTTAGCAAAATGGAGAGTTAGTCGGGGTTTTTTCAATTCTGGTGAAAAATCTGGCGCAGACACAATTTCTGGCGCACAACCCGACAAAACATGTTGGGTTTGCAACAGTAAATGAGGGCTAGTTTGTAAATATTCTTGCTGTCAAAATAGTTGGAAACAGTGAAGCTCTTGGTAAATGGTGAACTGGTGAGTCAAGTAGTAAAACCATTCTGCATTCTAATAAAAATAAAATATCTTACCCAATGTTGCTAAAAAGTTATCCATTCGATAAGAACCATTTAGCACAATTCAGGTAAGTAAAACTTTTAGAGAAAATCTCCAAGCAGACATTCCCCCTGACAGGGAGTGCGGGTAGAATGTGCCTATGCTAGGACCTCTTGGAAATGTGCTGTCTCATAGATGATGATGAATTTTCATGCCTTTTCGTGTGTATATATAATATATAACGCTTGGCAACGTGTATATGTGTTAAAATCTTCATCCTCCCCATGCCCCGGGGAAGTTCCTGCCCGCAGGGACGGTGAGGATGCAAAGTTAGTAAGTCTCCCCGCTGGCCCAGTAAGTAGTCTCCTTAGCGGGGAGCTATACTTACCTAGTCCCGTCAGCTGCACTGTAATCACTGGCATCTGTATCCCTTGTAATATCTACAATATTCAATTATGGTCACAGAACATTCCAATTAGTCCATCTCACTGGTGGATAATGCAACCAAACACCTCAAAGGTTCTACCAAAACATATCAACCTTATAACAAGAATTCTCATCACTAGTACATGCCGGCTTCATTTTATTGTTAGCTCAATTATAGCTTTCTTGGCAAATACTGAAATGCATATTACTGTATTAAAGTACACCCACCCATTGCCTTTTCTAACCCCCACCTACCCCCCCCCCCCCCCCGATTCCCATATTTGTTACTAGTTATAACTGCATTATTGAAACATTAGCTTTAGCTAGAAACAGATAGTCCTGGTGGCATATGTCACTTAGGGCTTCTTTTTTTTACAATAAAGTAAAGTCAGAACAAAGTGTAACACGTTACCATTCAAATAGTTGTCTGCAACTTTCTTTGCTTTTCTCTAGGAAAGGTCCATCCCTGCTGGTCAATGTTTTTCTGGATTACCCTTACTGTGGGTGTGTGTGTGTATGTTATCTGAAATCTACATTGATATTAAGCGTTACTTTTCTGAATTGCTATAGTCTAGTGGGCTAAAAAAAAAAAAACATAGCAATAATTGATGTCCTCCACAAGCTGGACCTAAAAATAAGGCCTCGTTCACATTGCCGTCAGACTTCACTATTTGGAGTTCATTTGGCAATTCGGCCAGAGGGACAGGAGTTTAATGGAGAAAACAATTTGCAAATGATATGGTTTTTTTCCGCTAAAATCCTGTAAAATGACCGGGTCACCGATGCTCCCCATATAACTAGAAATTTCAGTTGGAAAACACCTCAACCATCCACAGTTCCAGACTGACTTCAGGAAGTGACATCCTTACATAGAATAGAGAAACTGATGGAAGAATGTAAACATCTATTGGAAAAAGTTTGCTTCTTGGGGAGTCTTTCACTTGATTTCAGGTCCTTTGACCTTGAGATTTGTCCCTCACTGCCCCAAGAGATAAGCATACCGACTCCTCAGTGCGGCTTCACCTCAACTAGTCTGCGCTATATAATTGATCTCCCTCTGGCATCATTTCTCACCTTCTCCCTTATCTTTCCCTCCATCTCCACCAGCTTGTTCTCGATTCTTACTGTTGACTATTGTGGGACATCGCCGTGTGAGGTTGAATGTTATGGTCATTCCAATATTCTTCATACAGATGTCAAGTTAAAGTACTTTGCATTATATTTATTTTGTTTTTACTGTAAAACTTAAACTTTACTTTGGAAAAAAAAAAGTTGTGGTCATTAACCCCTTAAGGACGCAGGACGTAAATGTACATCCTGGTGCGGTGGTACTTAACGCACCAGGACGTACATTTACGTCCTGTACATAACCGCGGGCATCGGTGCGATGCCCGTGTCATGCGCGGCTGATCCCGGCTGCTGATCGCAGCCAGGGACCCGCCGGCAATGGCCGACGCCCGCGATCTCGCGGGCGTCCGCCATTAACCCCTCAGATGCCTGGATCAATACAGATCCCGGCATCTGCGGCTGTACACAATTTCAATGAATGATCTGATCGCCCGCAGCGCTGCTGCGGGGATCCGATCATTCAGAACGCCGCACGGAGGTCCCCTCACCTGCCTCTGTCCGGCTCCCGGCGTCTCCTGCTCTGGTCTGAGATCGAGCAGACCAGAGCAGAAGATAACCGATAACACTGATCTGTTCTATGTCCTATACATAGAACAGATCAATATTAGCAATCATGGTATTGCTATGAATAGTCCCCTATGGGGACTATTCAAGTGTAAAAAAAAAATGTTAAAAAATGTAAAATTAAAAGTAAAAAAAAGTGAAAAATCCCCTCCCCCAATAAAAAAAGTAAAACGTCAGTTTTTTCCTATTTTACCCCCAAAAGCGTAAAAAATAAATTTAATAGACATATTTGGTATCGCCGCATGCGTAAATGTCCGAACTATTAAAATAAAATGTTAATGATCCCATACGGTGAACGACGTGAACGTAAAAAAATTAAAAAGTCCAAAATTGCTACTTTTTTAAGACATTTTATTTAAAAAAATTATAAAAAATGTATTAAAAGTTTTCTATATGCAAATGTGGTATAAAAAAAGTACAGATCATGGTGCAAAAATTGAGCCCTCATACCGCCGCTTATACGGAAAAATGAAAAAGTTATAGGTCATCAAAATAAAGGGATTATAAACGTACTTGTCACAATTCGGCTGGCTGGAGGTGGATCCTCTGTGCCAGAGAGGAATAGGCGTGGACCGTGTCGGTGGACCGGTTATAAGTTGCTACTGGTATTCACCAGAGCCCGCCGCAAAGCGGGATGGTCTTGCAGCGGCGGTAGCAACCAGGTCGTATCCACCGGCAACGGCTCAACCTCTCTGACTGCTGAGATAAGCGCGGTACAAGGGAGTAGACAAGAGCAAGGTCGGACGTAGCAGAAGGTCAGGGCAGGCAGCAAGGATCGTAGTCAGGGGCAACGGTAGGAGGTCTGGAACACAGGCTAGGAACATACAAGGAAACGCTTTCACTGGCACAATGGCAACTAGATCCGGCGAGGGAGTGCAGGGGAGGTGAGGTATAAGTAGGGAGTGCACAGGTGAGAATACTGATTAGGCCTGCTGCGCCAATCAGTGGCGCAGCGGCCCTTTAAAGGAGCGGGGCCGCGCGCGCCGGGACAACACAGACGGGGAACGGGTCAGGTACGGGAGCCGAGATGCGCATCGCGAGCGGGCGCGTCCCGCATCGCGAATCGCATCCCGGCTGGGAGTAATATCGCAGCACACCCGGTCAGCAGGTCTGACCGGGGTGCTGCGAATGAGAGAATGCTGCGAGCGCTCCGGGGAGGAGCGGGGACCCGGAGCGCTCGGCGTAACACGTACTAATTTGGTTAAAAAGTTTGTGATTTTTTTAAAGCACAACAATAATATAAAAGTATGTAATAATGGGTATCATTTTAATCGTATTGACCCTCAGAATAAAGAACACACGTCATTTTTACCGTATATTGTACGGCGTGAAAACAAAACCTTCCAAAATTGCGTTTTTCTTTTTAATTTCCCCACAAAAATAGTGTTTTTTGGTTGCACCATACATTTTATGATATAATGAGTGATGTCATTACAAAGGACAACTGGTCATGCAAAAAACAAGCCCTCATACTAGTCTGGCGATGAAAATATAAAAGAGTTATGATTTTTAGAAGGCGAGGAGGAAAAAATGAAAACATAAACATTTTATTGTCCTTATGGCCAAAATGGGCCGAGTCCTTGAGGGGTTAAAATAACAACTGGGAGCCTTAGAATAAATTTCCATATTTTTTTATATTATGTTCAGAACACAGGCTTTCTGATATGTAGCTTTATATGATTTGAAGGAGGATCCTGTTTACACCACCCACACAGTGATTGACAGCGTTCTCTGTACACCTACTGACTAGGAAATCACTGTGCATGGGCGGGGAAATTAGCAAATCTACAATATCTTCTAGGAGTCCAGTCAGGATTTATTCTACTACACAGAAATCCTCCTTCAATCATACACATCTTTATATCACAGACATCAGCTTTTCTATCTCTCTCTATCTCCTGGGTTCTCAACCTGGGGTACGCGTACCCCTTGGGGTACGCCAGGGGCTGTCAGGGGGTACGCGAAAGCGCTGACAAATACCGGCCATGCATTAGCCAGTATTTGTCAGCGCAAAGCCGCGGCAGCTCACTGTACAGTAGCGCGGCTCGAGCTGCCGCCCCGGCTGCTGTAAGTGAGCTGCGTGGTTGCCGGGGAGATGTGTGGCCTCCCCTGACGTTGCGTGGAGTTGCCGTACAGCACAGGGGGACGGAGGGGGGACTGTATGGGATGGAAGGGGGACTGTATGAGATGGAGGGGGTACTGTATGAGATGGAAGGGGGACTGTATGGGACGGAGGGGGGACTGTATTAGACAGAGGGGGACTGTATGGGACGGAGGGGGGACTGTATGGGACGGAGGGGGGACTGTATGGGACGGAGGGAGACTGTATGGGACGGAGGGGGACTGTATGGGACGGAGGGGGACTGTATGTGACGGAGGGGGGACTGTATGGAACGGAGGGGGGACTGTATGGGATGGAAGGGGACTGTATGGGACGGAGGGGGGACTCTATGGGACGGAGGGGGGACTCTATGGGATGGAGGGGGACTGTATGGGACGGAGGGGGGACTGTATGGGACGGAGCACAAGGCAGGGAGAGGGATAATGGCGGAGGGGGATGGGGAGTAATAAAGCACAAGAGATTAAAATGAAATGCCTTGTGCTTTATTACTCCCCCCCCCCCACTCCGCCATTATCCCTCTCCCTTCCATCTTAATCCCCTTGCACCATTCCAAGTTCCTCTGATCCCCTTTTGCCATATGTGATAATAATGGCACAAGGGGATTAATATGGAGGGGGGGGGAAATGGCAAAAGGGGACCAGAGGGAGGGGGGAATAATGACACAAGGGGATTAATATGGAGGAGGGGGGTTTGATTATCCCCCCCCCCTCCATCTTAATCCCCTTGTGCTATTATTCCTCCTCCATCTTAATCCACTTGTGCCAATAATCCCCCCTCCCTCTGATCCTCTTTTGCCATTTTCCCCCCTCCAACTTAATCCCCTTGGGCTATTATTGTCCGATATGGCAAAAGGGGATCAGAGGGAGGAGGGGAATTATCAACCCCCCCCCCACTCCATATTAATCCCCTTGTGTCATTATTTCCCCTCCTCCATATTAATCCCCTTGTGTCATTATACCCCCTCCTCCATATTAATCCCTTTTTGTGATTTTTCCTCCCTCCCTCTGATCCCCTTTTGCCGTTTTCCCCCCTCCATCTTAATCATTTTGTGCCATTATTATCAGAGGAAGGGGGAATGGTGCAAGGGGATTAAAATGGAAGGGGGAATAATGGCACAAGGGGATTAAGATGGAGGGGGGAATAATGGGACAAGGGGATAAAGATGGAGGTGGGAAAATGGCGCAAGAGGATCAGAGGGAGGGAGGAATAATGGCACAAGAGATTAAGATGGGGGGGTGATTCCCCCCCCCCCCCCCTCCATCTTAATCCCCTTGTGCCATTATTATCCAATATGGCAAGAGGGGATTACGATGGAGGGGGAATAATAGCACAAGGGGATTAAGATGGAGGGGGGATGCATTAGTATAAAGGTAAGAACACGCCTTTTGTCCGCGGGTACCCCTCGAGCGCAAGTTCCGCGTGAGGGGATACCCGCAGACATACTTTCAGGCCTTGGGGGTACGGTCGCCGAAAAGGTTAAGAACCACTGCTCTATCTTAATCTGCTCTCAGGGCAGAGCCAGATACTGAAACATGTTCTTTTTTCCATATTTATTTTAATATGTTTAGAACCTTATTATGAGGGCAGCCATCTTGCCTGAGCTGTTTTTTTTACAGCATTTAGAGATATTCTTTACTACAAGCCCCACAGATATCAATATAATGGTTTGAAACAGACCTATTTGAAAGAAAGGGAGCATTTCCTAGGCATGCTCTGTGCAGAGGTCATATTATAATATAAAAAGCAAAAGGAAAAATAAAAAATATATAAAATTACCTACAATTCTTTAAAAATAATGTTTAACATAAAAACTTGATTTAAACAATAGTTAATTTTCTAATGACATATTCCCTGTAACTTCTCTTTCCTTACATTCCCTCTAACTTTCTTTTAGCACCAACATTTTCTTAGCATCTTCAAAGTTTTATGCTTAGATATTAGGCCAACTAATAATATCATAAATCCCCAAATACAACTGCCATATACTAAAAAAATATTGCTAACGTTGCCCAAAGAAAGTTCTATTCACATCACATTTAAAGGGGTATTCCAGTCAAAAACAATGTTTTTCATATCAACTGGCTACAGAAATTTAAACAAATCTGTATATTACTTAATCCTACCAGTACTTATCAGCTGAAGTCGAGTAGTTTTTTTCTGACTGACGACAGTGCTCTCTGCTGACACCTCTGTCTGTCTTAGGAACTGTCCAGAGTAGGAATAAATCCCCATAGCAAACCTCTAATGCTCTGGACAGTTCCTGAGACAGACAGAGGTGTCAGCAGAGAGCACTGTTGTCAGACAGAAAAAACTACTCAACTTCAGCAGCTGATAAGTACTGAAAGGATTAAGATAGAAGTAATGTACAAATTTGTTTAACTTTCTGTAGCCAGTTGATATGAAAAAAAAATAGTTTTTGACTGGAATACCCTTTTAAACCTTCTGCATATGTCAGTAGTAGTGGGCATTCCCTCACATAAACATCCAATGGAAGACTCCATGTAGGCCTATGTACAACCATAGAGAGACATCTATTACCCAATAAAAAAAATAATATATATGTATACCATGTTAAATACCGGTAGTTGATTATTATTATTTTTTTTTTTTGGTAGACCGCTGAATAACTGCGTCAAATATGTTTCCACATACTAGTACCAAACAGTACACATTTAGTAGCGCCATAGAGCAGTGGTGGTCCTCTAAGCCCGCAAGGCCCACCAACATTCTGTTTTTTCAGTTACTCCATTGGAGTAGAACAGGAAAAAATTACAATTTTGGACTCTTGGTGGGCCTTCAGGACTGAGGTGGGGACCCCTGTCATAGACGACCGAAAAAAACATTGCAATTCCAAGTAGTGAGTCCCCTGAGCAATACAATCCATGAAAACAAAAAGCAGAAACCTCAATTCAAAAGCAAGAACACTGAACCTCTGTATTCCGCTTGACCATATAATAGCATAGACTAGTGCCCATATACTGTGGTGCAATGCTGTAATTCCATAGACCCCTCTTTGATAAGCACGCTTTTAAATTAATATATTTTTGGAAAACCAACCTTCTAGTAGATGTGAACTGGCACTACTTTCACTTCTCATTCCCTATATATGTTCTATATGTTCAGCAACGTGAGGAGTCCATTATACAGGTGTGGGGATATACAGTGACCCCTCGACCTCCGATGGCACCGACATACGATCATTTCAACATACGATGGCCTCTCAGAGGCCATCGCATGTTGAAGGCAGCATCAACATATGATGCTTTTGTATGTCGGGGCCATCGCATAAACGGCTATGAGCGCAGACTGCTTCAGCTGCCACCGGACATCCATTTACGGTGCCCAATTGTGGTCCGGTGATGGTCACTCACCTGTCCTCGGGGCTCCGGCGCGTCCTCTTCGGGATCCTCTGCATCGTCGGCGCTCTCCATCGTCGTCATCATGTCACTGCGCACTCCGTCCCGTCATCCAGTAGGAGCGGCGTGCATAACGACGTGATGGCGGCGACGGAGAGCGAAGATGTCGGGGAAGCAGAGGCCTTACCGGAGCATCGGGGACACGACAGCGATGGAGGGCGACATCCAGGGCAGCGGTGACGAGCGGTGACAGTGCGGAGCGACGGGGACAGGTGAGTATAACCTCCAATACCAGTGGTCTTCAACCTGCGGACCTCTAGATGTTGCAAAACTACAACTCCCAGCATGCCCGGACAGCCGTTGGCTGTCCAGGCATGCTGGGTGTTGTAGTTTTGCAACATCTAGAGGTCCGCAGGTCGTAGACCACTGTCCTATACTTTACATTGCACGGATCCCTCAACATACGATGGTTTCAGCAAACGATGGTCCATTTGGAACGGATTACCATCGTATGTTGAGGGACCACTATATAGCGCACAATATGGTGGTGCTAATCGTGATAGTCCAATACAATTGGTAAATCATTTTGTAAGTAGAATAGAAGACAATTGCACTCACCAATCTTCGTTTATGTGCTTTTATTCTTCAGAATGTGGGCCTCGTTGTGAAGAATAAAAGCACATAAACGAAGATTGGGGAGTGCAATTGTCTTCTATTCTACTTTCAAGTATATTTTTGGAAAAGGTTGATGGAGACAAATCCGCCATTGTGAAGTATGGACTAAGACAGGACATTTTAGTAATCACAACTTATATGGCTGCTCAGAGTAGGAACAAATAAGTAGCGGGTGTAAATAGACCAATACTAGATATATTCTTCCGAGTAGTGTGTCCACCATTTTCAGCAGCACCAACCTCTAATCTATTCTGTAACAGAAGGTCTTCCGTCCCACCAGCCCATCCTCCACCTACACGTCTTGGCTCTGTGAACCAGGTATGAACTTAGGCACCAAGCGTAAATGATAAAGAATGCTTTTGCTCTTTACACTATACGACATCTTAGCAGATTTCCGTAGACACAACAGTGCAAATCCTTGACTATGTATTCTTGGATCCCATATATAAAGCTGAACACTTCAACCTAAAAGGAAAAAAACGATTTAGAGTGAAAAAATAACAAAACGTATTCTTCCACCTACAGCCAAGTTTTCCTGAGCATTTAATAAGTTCTTACTTTGAATGCCAGGATTATCAATACAATGGGACTATATGTCAGCATGGCACCTTTAATGTCTGCATCACATCACGGATGAAAATCTTTCGATTTTTTTTTTATTTGCATAAACCGCTTTTATTGCAGTGTGCATATGTTCCTCATTACATGTCATACCTCAAAAACATGGTCGATGATTTATAAAATGAATACCAGAAACCAGCTGAACTTTCAAAAAAAACAATATGTAAAGTTGAATAGGTGCCAACAGGGACCTCAAAAAAAGGAGCATGTCAGAGCCTTCAAGGAGAGGACAAGAAATATGTCTGCAAGTCCAAGTCTTTACAATCGTTAGGTCTGGACTGGATCCAAGGAGTCTCCAGATTGGGTTGTTCTGTAAATGATAATGGGACGTAATCTCCTATACAGATCTTCATTTAATCCACTGTATGTATAAGAAGAGATACTTTTATATCCATTTATTAAAAATAAGGGCTGTAAATATGTTTTATACATGAGAGTGTAATAGATTTAGTACTAACACTAGAGATAGCTTAACAAAGACGTATCAGGTTGCCTGAGGATATATCCTCCTTCTCCATACTTCATGTACTTAGTTACGTCCTATGGCTTTGAACAGTCCATGATTTTCTAGAGTAAAATGCATGCAGTGCCCTGGATTGTAGGTATATATCACAATAATATGGCTGCTAATGGTGTACTATTGTTGATTCTTTACATTCCCTGGCCCTCACTTATACCTTCGACAAAAAAACCACACAACCACTGAATACATAACATGGTAATAATAACACACAACCTCTATTTTATGAGGCTTTAACATCCCAACTACAATCCTAACTTACACAAACACAATGGCCCTCATTTACTTTTGCAAACCCGATATGTTTTGTCGGCTTCTGCGCTAGATTCTGTCGCATTGCGCCAGAAATTTTGTTTGCGCCGGAATTTGCGTCAGAATTGAAAAAACCCGACTTACTCTCCAACAAGAAAAGAGGCGTGGTCACCGGGGAAGGGGGGCGTGGTCTCTGAAAAGGGGCGTGTTCCCGACATTTTCACCAAAAACCAACATATTTACTAAGGTTTCCACATGAAATGTGGTGGATTATAGCTGAGGAAAACCAGACAGATCAGAGCATGTGTAAAAAAAAAAAAAAAGCAAAGTGTAGGGAAAGTGGAAAATGTAAGGAAACCTTAGTAAATACCGTGGAAAATAAATTGTAGAGAATTAAAACCCACAAAGAAACCTACACAACACTCTTAGTAAATAAGGGCCAATAACTATGTTATACATAAACAAGTGCTATGAGATCCTGAGAGGATGAGAAGCGAGCCTTAAAGTGTACCTATCATATCACAGAAAGAAAAAAAAATGCATATGTTACTCAGTACCTCATCCTGATCATGTACATATAACTTTTATGTGTCTTCTGTATTTCTTTTAAAATCAGCTTATATCAGATCACACAGAATTTTCATCTTCTCTCAGGCAGGGGGCGTGTCCCTCTCCTGCCCTCACTGTACAAGACTAAACTTCCTCCCTCACTGTGTGTCACTGAGCTGTCAGCTGTCCTCCTCATGTAATCTCCTTAATACTGGGCTGGCACACTGTAACAAACCCTCTCCCCATCTCCTTACTACTGGGGTACATGTTGCTGTATGAGGTAGATCATGCTGTGTCACATTTGCTCCTTCTTCTCCTCTATGCTATGGATGGAGTTGTGCACTGAATCATTCTCCTTCTCGATGCTGCTGAGAGCTGGGGAGGTGTGAGGGGGTGTGGCCTCCTCTCAGCCAATCACAGCAGCTCACACACTGCCTGCTCTCCCCAGCTTTCTGTGTTCGGAGATCCTCACACAGGGAGCGCACACAGCTCCCCCATACTTCCTGCATTCTGACTGAGACGCCAATGTTGCTAACGTCGTAAAGACCATAGTAACAGGTGTGGGACATTTTATAAGGACCTCTAGTGGACACTTTTATAGGAGCAGTTTTCAAAGGGAAACTGTGGAAATAATATTAGAGATATACTTATTTTCTATGACTCTATTGTTTCAAAAAATATAGTTTTGGCGATAGTGGCCATTTAAAGTCCATATCTCTGGCAGTATATGCAACTATACACACAGTCCTACAGCCAATAAACTCTGGCTTGAAGATCCATTGTATCCCTTGAACTTTCCCCACAAGACCATAAGGCCAATGTATAGGTCCTGATCTCCACCAGAGCTAAACCTTAAAGGGATACTCCGGTAGAAAACAATGTTTTGTTAAATCAACTGGTGCCAGAAAGTTATACAGATTTGTAAATTACTTCTATTTAAAAAATCTTAACCCTTCCTGTACTTATCAGCTGCTGTATGCTCCAGAGGAAGTTTTTTTTTTTTTTTTTAGAATTTCTTTTCTGTTTGACCACAGTGCTCTCTGCTGACACTCTTTTTTATTATAAAAGTACAAAACTTTAAAATAACAACTTAAACCTTCCTAACCGGCCAGCCCAGATAAACCAAAAATAAATGAATAAATAAATCATTACCTACTATAGTCCAACACACACACACACACATACCTAATGAACATAAATAAAGCTTTCCACGCTGGGATCAAAAACTAAAAATATCCAAACTAGGAAACATGACCACACTGCTCCTCCCCCCAATAACAAAACAAAAATATGGCTAGCTGCCGTAACAAAAATAATCCAACTTGGATAACAAAATATATATATATATATATATATATATATATATCTATATATACATACATCTTTTTTTTATGCATACATACATATATATATATATATATACACACACATACACACACACACATATACATATATATATGTATACACATACACATACATACATACACATATACACATACATACATATATACATACACACACACACACACACATCTAATCCACACTGGGACACAAACATAAACACAAACATAAATATAGTGTACTCTTAACACTATACTATAATAACTGAAAACTGGTCCGACTGCCTTTCTCTCCCAAATAATTATGACATTGTACAAAAAAAAAAAAATATTAAAAAATTATAAAAAAAAAAAAAAAAGGTGTATACATAAAACTATACAGAATATACATAACAAACAACTCAATAACACAGAAAAACGACCTATACTAAACTATCCCATCACCCACCACCCCCTCTGGACATGGGTCAGAGTCCATAGGTCACAGTTTTTGTCCACAACTGACCCATACCAGACCCCCAAAATAGTACCCACTGCAACAGTCCAGTCCTGGGTACAGACCACCACCACCACCCCCCGAAAAACCCCCACCCAACCTAAAATACACCCCTACCCACCTAATGTAAAGAGAACAATATATATACAAAACAATATTTACATACTCTACAACAAGCAATATTAACAGTACAATACACCAAAACCACAAGGCTCAAGTTTGGTTGCCTGTAAGCCCTTTACAATCTTTTCCATAGAAAACAAAACAAAAGGCTAAGGTGACATGCATAGCCCCCCATCAGGAAGAAGGATGGCAATCCTGATAAAATTAAATTTAAATTCCTCTCCCTATCAACCTCTAACCCTATCACTATCCCTTCATGAAACTGACCCTATACTCACCCTAAGATATATACACTATCCCTGGCCAAAATAAGGTACTTCACCTTAAGGGCCTAGTACCTAGGGCACATCAAAAGAAAAACCTCTCCATAGGAGAGAAGCCCTACTGGTACCAAGACTGCCATACTCCAAAGACCTGATCTTCCCAAGGTCACCGGTGATATTCCTACAGACCTCCACCTCGGAGAGGATTTTCTGTTGGGTCGACACTAAACACCGTGCACTCCACGTGTAGTACCTAACCACTAAGCTAACTAAGAATAAAGTGCCCCGGTCTCGGCCACCCAGGGACCTGAATGCCCCATAAGCCCACTCCGGATAGGTAAGGCCGGCAAGTTGACTCCAGCCCACCCGGTTGTAAACCCCTATATTAAAGGGACAATGAAGCAGGAAGTGGTCCATGCTTTCCAGCGTGTCCCCGCACTCTTCTCGGGGACATCCCCGGTCATCAGAGTTCCTACACTTCAGGTTGTCCCTTACATATAGCTTCCCCTGAAAGCAGCGCCAGGCCAAGTCCCAAAACTTCTGGGGGATCCTTTTCATGTTCAAAAGATACAACCCCACCCTCAGATCCCGACCTGGGCAGTCCCTGAGCGCCAGAGGCTTCTGAAAGTGGGTCAACAGAACCCGTTTGTCAAGGAACTGCCTTGACTGGGTCCTGATCTCCCACACTCCCAGACCCCACCGACGTATGGCCTTCAGAGTCGGGGTAGCGTAATCCGGAAGATATCCATGGGGCGTACGGAGGTCCTTCACTTGCCCTCCTGTCTCCCATTCCTGGAAGAAAGGCCGAAACCATTCCCTGCAGGAGAGTACCCACGGAGGAGCCCTCTCTGACCAGAGGTTTGCGATGTTGGCTTTCAAGAAGGTGTTCGTAAAGAACACCACAGGGTTTACCATAGATAAACCCCCTAGTCTCCTCGTGCGGTACGTAACCTCCCTCTTGACTAGGTTCATCCTGTTCCCCCATAACAGTTGGAAAAACAGGCTGTAGATCCTAGTATAGTAAGCCTCTGGCAAGATACATACGCTGCCCAGATAGATAAACAAGGGGAGCAGGTACGATTTGATCAGGTGTACCCTTTCCCTGAGGGTCATAGACCAACCCTTCCACTGGTTCACCTTCTGAGTGGCATCCTGGAGCTTACCATCCCAGTTTTTGGTGGGATAATCATCCTGGCCGAATGTGATGCCTAAGACTTTTGCTGATTCTTGGGACCCTGGAAGGGTGTCCGGGAGATCAAACGTGGGATCTCCCCCTCCCAGCCAGAGACTCTCACACTTATCCCGGTTGATCTTAGACCCGGATGCCTCCGAGTAGCGTTCCACCTCCGACATCACCACATCGACCTCCTCTCTCTCGAAAGACGAAAATAGTGACATCATCAGCGTACGCCACCACTCTCTGGGTGACAGCCGGCTCCGCCAGACTCATCCCGACTCCCGCCAACGGCCCACAATCTACCCTCCGGACGAAGGGATCGATTGCGAACACGTATAAAAGCGGGCTCAAAGGACAACCCTGACGGACTCCGGACCCCACCTCAAAAGAGCGGCCAGACCACCCGTTCACAAGCGGGAAACTCTCTGCCCCTGCATACAAGATCTTAAGCCAATTAACAAAAGTAGTTGGTAAGCCATATCTCAGGAGGACGGACCAGAGGTACTCGTGGTTCACCCGATCAAATGCTTTGGCCTGATCCAAGGACAGCAAGTACCCCTTCCAGAGACCTGCACTACTCCGCTCCACTGCCTCCCTGACACTAAGGACAGCACTTAAGGTGCTTCGGCCTGGAACAGAGCAGTGCTGAGCCCCCGAAAGGAGCCGGGGTGCAAACTTCACCAGCCGATTAAACAATATCTTGGCCAGAAGCTTCCTGTCCGTATTGAGAAGAGCTATGGGCCTCCAATTCTCAACACGGCTAGGATCTTTACCCTTTGACAGAAGAATCAGGGCTGACCTCCTCATTGACTTCGGCAGAGTGCCCGAGGAGAGACACTCATTAAATACCTCAGTCAAGAGGGGAGCTAAAGACTCCTTAAAGGTCCTGTACCACTCAGATGTTAAGCCATCCGGGCCTGGCGACTTCTTGGGGGCGAGCCCCTCGATCGCCAGTCTCACTTCCTCTTCCCTGATTTCTTCTGCCAAAACATCAAGAGAGGGGTCTACCCCTGGCTCAGGAATGGTTTCAGTCAGGAAAACTGACATCCTGTCTCGATCTAGATCCTTCCTCCCCAAGAGGTGCGAGTAGAAGGATCTGACGACCTCCAAGATCCCTGATCTGGACCGATTCAGAGATCCTGTACTATCAATCAGTCCTGAAATGACTTTACTACTCACTGACATCTTGCAGTTCCTGTAAGGGTCGGGCGAGCGGTACTTCCCGAAATCCCTCTCAAAAACCAAAGATGCGTGCCTATCGTACTGACACCTCATCAGCAAGGATTTCACTCTGGAGATATCCTCTCGGCTACCTCCAGTCGAGACAAGAAGCTCGAGTTTCCTCCTCAGACCTTGATACAGGCGATACCTGTTCAGGGACCTGAGGCTCGAGAGCTGGCGGAAGAACCCCGCAACCCTCTTTTTGAATATCTCCCACCACTCTGACTTACTACTACATAGGTCCAGTAAAGGTACCTGACTCTGAAGAAAATCCTCAAAGGACTGTCTTACCTCCACTTCCTCCAGGAGGGACGAATTCAGCTTCCAATAACCTTTTTCCATCCGGGGCGTCTCTGAAACATTCAGGGAAAACAAAATCATACAGTGATCGGAGAATTCCACCTCAACCACGGACACTGCGGAAGAGACGGCTTCCTCCTTCAAATAAAACCTATCTATCCTAGACCTGCGACTACCTTGATGATAGGTGAAACCCGCGTGGCCCAAGGGGCTCCGGATGTGGGCGTCCTCTAAGCGAGCTTCTCTAGTTATGCTAATCAGTGCCACACTATCACAAGTCAGCGGACCATTGGAGCCTCTCCGATCTTGGGACCTCGTGACATTATTGAAGTCCCCTCCAAAGATCACTTGCCGACTCGTAAAAAGAAAGGGCTTAATCCTCATAAAGAGATCTTTACGGCCCCACTTAGTTTGCGGGGCGTAGATGTTAATGAGCCGAAGCTCTTGTCCCTTCATGAAGACATCTAAGATCAGGCACCTCCCCATTTCTAATTCAATAACCCGTCGGCATTCAACAGGAGCGGTAAAAAGGACCGCCACCCCACTATACGGCTCAGCCGCAAGAGACCAGTGGGAGGGACCACGCCTCCACTCTCTTCTGGCTCTTACCAGAGAGGCTAGATCTGGCAACCTGGTCTCCTGTAAAAAGAAAATGTCAGCTTCAACGCGGCCGAGAAAATCAAAGGCTGCGAATCCAGCCGTATCTGACTTTATGCTGGCACAGTTAATAGATGCCAGCGTCAATGGGGTGAGTGCCGCCATACAGGGTGATTAAATTAGACGGCCACACCCTTTACTTTTTCTTTCCCTTCTTTTTAGCCCCCTCATCTCCCGAAGAAGATGAGAGGGCAGGACCACTCTTAGTTCTTTTTTTTAATTCAGTTTGGTCCATTTGATCCCCATCTACGTCCGGCCCCGGTCTAGCCCTGCCCTCCAAGGAAGGAGCCTCAATAGGACAGAGCCCAGTTCCCCCTGGAGGTTCCTTCTTCCTAGGCACCTGGCCCTCACCCTCCCCCTTTAAGGAGGGGGAGGAGATGGTATCGAGGACGAGGTACCGGTTTGACAGGTCAATCAGAGGGGGGGCAATCAGGCTTCCGTTTTGGACCTGGCCCGTAGTACAGGGAACAGAGGGCTCTGACCTCTTCTTTCTCCCTTTTCTTTTGCCCTTGTCTTTCTTTTTAGGCCTCTCTCCACTCTCCTCATCCACACTTTCATAGTGGGAGGAATCGGAAGTGTCGGCCATATTGCCCTCCTCCTTGCGCAGCCTCCTGACCTCCTCATCCAGCACGTCCTCCTCCTGGGCTTCAGCGGTTACAGGGCCAGCTTCAGGAGCAGGGGTCGGAGCTACCCCCGCCACCTGGGCACTCTCCAGCTCCCTACTCCTCCTCCAATTTTCCTCCCGCCTTAGTTTGGCGGGGCCCTTTTTCCTCCTCACTAGCCCTGTTGCGCCCCCATACCTGCCCGTGCCCTCCCCAGCCGAGGCAACTTCACAGCTCTCCTCAGCCGGAGCGGCCACTGCACGGGCGAAGGCGCTAGGACAACGGCTGAAAGGGTGCCCGAGGACACCACACAGGTGGCACCGGATCTGCCTACAGGATGCGGCCAGATGACCCACCCCACCACACAAAGCGCAGACCTGCACAGTACAGGCTGCGCTAAAGTGGGTGGGGCTGCCACACCTGTGACAGACCTTAGGCTGCCCCTGGTAGAAGACCTGGATCCTATCACGTCCAAGGAAGGCGGCTGACGGAATGTGGGCAACTGTACTCCCTGAACGCTTGAGTTTGACGGAAAACGTCCAGGCCCCGGACCAGATCCCGTGCTCATCAAAGTTTTTCTTGGGCATGTCCGTCACATCCCCATACCGTCCGAGCCAGGTCATGATGTCATAACAAGAAAGCGACTCGTTACGGGTCAAAACGGTCACTTTCTTGACAGAGTTCTGACGGGAAATCGCCTTTACGGCGAAATCCCGCCAGCCGGGCTCGTTCTTCGCCACTTCGTAGTTCGACCAGAAGAGTTCAAGACCCTCCGGCCGAACAAAACTGACGTCAAACTCAGACGAACCATAGGGGTGAATCAGGGCAAAGATGTCGCTCGCCCTGAATTCCATCTGAAGAGGAGCTCAACCACTTTTGCGCGAGGTGGGCACGCATCTTCGCCCCTCCAAATCAGACGGACCACATTCCTACGGTTATTGTCCTGCCCGGATGTCGGGAGGGACCAGACCACCTCCCCATTCCTCTCTCGAAAAGCCCCCAAACCGTGCCTCTCTATCCAGAAAGACAGGTCGACCTCACCCCTTCCCTCTACCTGGATCGACCTGTCACCCCTGCGTAGAGCCTCCAGGAGGCGCTGTTGCAAGAGGCCTCCAGAGCCGGACGGAGACGGGGACCCCCCTGAACCCCCGGCAGCGACATTGGCATAGCTCCTAGGAGCAGTCACTACCGGGGGGGCAGCCGGACCAGACCCAGAACCAAACCCAGAACCACTAATAACACCATTCACACCACTCCTCTCATCATCTTTCTTCCCATTCATACCACTACTACTCCCACCATCATTCACTCCACTGACTCTCCCACATACACTCCTCTCATCCACAACACTTCCACACTCAGCATTCTCACATCCAGCACTCTTATCCTGACTAACATTTTCTGGGCTGGCTGGGACTTGTAGTGTTGCAGGTTTTATTACACTCTTTTTTTCTGGCTTAGCTGCCGGGGTCGATGCTGATAGTTCCTGCTCCATAGCTGAAGTTACTTCCGGAGTCTGGGGCTGCCCCTCCGGGCGCACCCCAGCTCCTCCCACAGTGCCAGCACCTACTTTTCCCAACCACACGGGTTCTGTGGATGATGCCGGCGCCCGGACACTCCCCCCCCCTCACAGAGGAGTGCCCCGCAGCGCCCACAGAATACACAGTACTCGGAGGACCACCCCCCGAGCACACAGACCTACCACTCTCCTCCACCGGCACCCGGACACTCCCCCCCCTCACAGGGGAGTGCCCCGCAGTGCCAGTAATGCCCATAGCACTCGGGGAACCGCCCCCCGAGCACACGGCAGCATAGCTTGCCTCGCCACTGCATCAGCCCATCCTGCCCCTCCCTACCGGCAAGATGGGTGGGCTTCACATCTATTGCGCCCTCTGCCTTTTCTGACGCCATGCTGTACCCCCCATGCTGGCTCCGTTCCACCACAGAAACGGGGTCTGGCAGTCTGGGGGGCCCAGCAGCCTGAACCAGCTTCGCAGCTGGCCCAGACTGCTGGAAGGGAACAAACACATATTGTACTGTTTCCTGAATCTTTTGTTTCTTAGCTTTTCGCTTCACCACCACATCCTCACACTGATCTTCTCCAAAGGTAAAATTCTGGAGGTGGGCTGGGGACTCCTGCATTATGATCGCCCTCAACAATCCCCCAGCCTCACTTTCCACATCCTCCTCACTATCGCTTGATGGTAGTGCCACCTGTGCTGGCTCAATGTAGCTGTCCTGTGTTTTGGTGTCATAGGGAGTAGCCACAGGAACAGCATCCATCTCCACAACTTGTGCACTTTCTTCCACCTTCTCCTCCTCCTTTACAGCTTCACCACCATCCTCGCTATCTTCACCGCCACTACTCTCCCCAACATCCACCTCCACCTTACCTGGGGATTTCGTGGCGGCAAACCGGCTGTCGTTCTCAAGCTTTTCCTTAAAGAGACCGCTCCCCTCCAAGATCTCTGCTCTCCTCTCCTCCAGCTGCACAATCTCAGCTTTCAGTGCTGCGATCTTTTTCCTTAACTCTGGCCTGTTCTTTTTTGGTGCAGTGTTCACCAGATTCTGAGCGCCTCGCAGATCTTCTCTGGCCAACTTCAGATCCTTGCCGCACCGATCATACTCAGCAAACCTCGTGGCCAGGCGGGAGCAGTAGTTGGCACTGGACTCCTTGGGCCCTCGCTCTACCCACAACTCCACACTTCTCCTCCTCGCCTTTTGTCCACCAGATCTCTGGCTGGTACCTGTTGCCGGGGGAGCAGAGCCTGCATTGCTGCAGACTCTTCCAGATCTTCTACCCCGGGCCGGAATGGCTGTTGCTGTTTGCTCTCCACCCCCCGCCAGCCTTGAAGAACGGGAGGTGGAGGCCAGGGACGCCATGCAGGGAGGCTCTCCCGAGGAGGCTGCCACACTCCTGGGGAGGCTGATGAAACACCTGCTCTGGTCTGCTGGAAGTCTCTGGAGCACACAAAGAGACACACCCGAATGAGCTGCACACCAAACTGCTCAGGACTACAGGAAGTGCTCTCTGCTGACACTTCTGCCCATGTCAGGAACTGTCCATAGCAGGATAGGTTTGCTATGGGAATTTGCTCCTGCTCTGGACAGTTCCTGACATGGACAGAGGTGTCAGCAGAGAGCACTGTGGTCAAACAGAAAATAAATTCAAAAAGAAAAAAACTTACTGTGGAGCATACAGCAGCTTATAAATACTGGAATTATTAAGATTTTTATATAAAAGTAATTTACAAGTCTGTTTAACTTTCTGGCACCAGTTTTATTTTTTAAAATCTTTTTACACCAGAGTACCCCTTTAAATGTACCCAAGGGGAGTACTGGCAGGCCCAGCCCACCCCATAGGCAGAGAAGGCAGCTGCCTAGAGCGTCTCCTTGATGAGGGTGCCACCCGTGTTTTTTTTTTGTTTTTTTTTGTGAAGCTGTTAAAATAACACTGGCAGTGCTGCAATCCTCTATCCATGGGTATCCATATGTCCAGAAGTCTATTTTACCAGCCTCCAGTTGAGAGTGCCTGATGATCATTGCCCTATTCCTGGCCAATAACCTTGCCACTACTTTACTGATCTTAATTTGTGCTTTATGAGTAGGTCAACCTTGATGTCTCTCAAAAAGGGGTTGAATCCCCAAATCATTGATGGCTCCACATTCTGCTGGGTTGTGTTATTCTCGATGAAGGTATTAAAAGATACCAATAAAATGGCAGAAAAGCTTGTTTTATTATCTAGAAATGAAACATTAAACTAAGCCAAGTTATGTGTTGCCAGAGCTAATGACTGCTTCCTTCATCAAACGAGGAGTAATACATAAAAGTACAATCCATAAATGCACCTTAATGAGAGTTCAGATGGTGTGTGCTCCAAAGGCTGTATAAGCGCGATACAGTTATCTCAGAAGGGACTGGACACCAGCCATTGGCAACTGCATCTCATGGAAGAAAGGCCTTGGATTACAATTGATGCAGAATATTATTGGATGATGAGTTGATCCTTTTTTTTATTTCCTTGTAAATACAGCCTTTAAAACATTTGTTTGCTTTTTGCGATCACCCTTATAGAGGAACATTCTTGCTTGAATATGCAGTTTGCTCCAAACTTGCACACTCCCTCATTAAAGGGGTTATCCACCATAAAGGACTTTAGTACTTTCCTGCCAGACAGTAATGGACGTGCTAAGGAAGGATCCGTGCTTGTCTTGGGGCTAAATATCTTTGTTGTGAGCAGTGGCGTACCTACCGTTTGGAGAACCCGACCCCCACCGAGGGCGCACACCATTGGGGGGGTGCAGGCTGCCAAACATGCCAGGCCGCCCCACTACTAGATTATAACATACAAGTGCCACGGCCCTGGTATCACTGACAGGCCCGTCTAGCCAGTTAAACTTTTTTTTTTCTTTACACTGCCTGAGACTTCCAGGTCTAGTGCAGGGGCGGCACAGAGCTATGCTCCTCCCTCTCCCCTGCGCCACCATGCAGAGCCTTTAGACAGCCATACTATGGAGGCTCCTCCTCCCCTGGGGAATAACAGAGTACACCATGTGCTCTGCTTCCTGAATGTAAACAGCACAGTATGAGAAAGAAGCCTCCCAGTCTCCTGACCTCCCTGACCCCAGCCCTAACTATTTTACCCTGGTGTCATGGAAGCAGCAGAGCAGACACTGCAGATGGAAGTGTGGTGTCCCAGTACCGCATTCTATACCTAGGACATAGGGATCCCTGTCATCCAGTCTACCCATAGTCGCCTCTATTCTAGTGTATAAATCTCTAAGTTATTCAAAGGTTAATGTAAATAGAATAACACATATGTAAATAAATGGTTAATTGCTTGTTTCCATAGCGTTGCAGGACCTGCGGGTCATATGACTAGATGAACTCTATGGTATTAAGCTTAAGGACCTTTGGAGGCCCTGTGACATAAGCAATCCCATTACACCATGTAATGGTGAATGGCAGATGTTCGGACCAATTGGATTCGCCACGCCCCCTGCCCATATAAGGGAGCGGCGGCCATCTTCTCTCTCTCTTGCTCCTGTACTCCTGATGTGGAAAGAGCAATTATCGCAGTGAGTTAGGCCTGAGCCTTACGGCGACGGCTGAACAATCTAATTATAGAGTGTATCAATTCCCAAACACTCTGCAGCATCACCGGACCTAATAATTCCCCTAAATCCGGACGGATCTGCAAATCTCTCCCTAAATTCAGAGACTGTATGTTTAGCTCAAGGTCCGCTACAACTGCCAGTCACCAAGCAACGTAAGGACTGTTTGCATGAGACTGTTACTGTGCCGTGGATATTGCAAGCACTTCAGTAAAAAGTTGTTCAAGTTCAATCTTCTTGACCTTCAGTTATTTTATGCACCTATCTTTACTGGGAAGGGCGGCGTACCAGCCCTCAGCCTGGCGTCACGAACTCTAGGGTTAACATTAACCCCTTATATACCTATACCATACCACCATTACCATACACCCCCAACGGCTACCACAGAAGGAAGCCTGGAGAGGTCAGTGACAGGTCAGGAGATCACTAATAACCTGTGTTCCTTTCACCACCCAACATGTCCTAATAGTGAAAAGTGGCTATAAATTGTTGATGTCCATGTGTACATAAACCTTCCTCCCCATCCACAACCACAAAGAGCACAATTCCTGCTGTAGAGCAGTGTTTCCCAACCAGGGTGCCTCCAGCTATTTCAAAACTACAACACCAGCATGCCCAGACAGCCTTTGGCTGTCTGGGCATGCTGGAAGTTGTAGTTTTGCAACAGCTGGAGGCACCATGGTTGGGAAACAAGGTTGTAAAGGGAAGTAAGTTACATATATATATATATGTATGTATAGTGAATTTGAGTAGCCGTATTAGTCCAGTGATGCAGATGCAAATCAAAAAATGTTGCAGTATCTTGGACTAACAGAATTTTCTAGAGACAAGCTTTCGGGATTCCTCCTTTTATCAAGTCCAAAGCAAATCTACACTGCTCAAAAAAATAAAGGGAACACTTAAACAACACAATGTAACTCCAAGTCAATGACACTTCTGTGAAATCACACTGTCCACTCAGGAAGCAACACTGATTGACAATCAATTTCACATGCTGTTGTGCAAATGGAACAGACAACAGGTGGAAATTATAGGCAATTAGCAAGACACCCCAAATAAAGTGGTTATGCAGGTGGTGACCACAGACCACTTCTCAGTTCCTATGCTTCCTGGCTGATGTTTTGGTCACTTTTGAATGCTGGCGGTTCTTTCACTCTAGTGGTAGCAAGAGACGGACTCTACAACCCACACAAGTGGCTCAGGTAGTGCAGCTCATCCAGGATGGCACATCAATGCCAGCTGTGGCAAGAAGGTTTGCTATGTCTGTCAGCATATTGTCCAGAGCATGGAGGCGCTACCAGGAGACAGGCCAGTACATCAGGAGACGAGGAGGAGACCATAGGAGGGCAACAACCCAGCAGCAGGACCGCTAGCTCGGCCTTTGTGCAAGGAGGAGCAGGAGGAGCACTGCCAGAGCCCTGCAAAATGACCTCCAGCAGGCCACAAATGTGCATGTGTCCACTCAAACGGTCAGAAACAGACCCGATGAGGGTGGTATGAGGGCCTGACATCCACAGGTGGGGGTTGTGCTTACAGCCCAACATCAAGATTAACAAATTGGTAGTTGGCGCCCTGTGCTCTTCACAGATGAAAGCAGGGTCACTCTGAGCACATGTGACAGACGTGACAGAGTCTGGAGACGCCGTGGAGAATGTTCTGCTGCCTTCAACATCCTCCAGCATGACCGGTTTGACGGTGGGTCAGTAATGGTTTGAGGGGTGGCATTTCTTTGGGGGGCCGCACAGCACTCCATGTCCTTGCCAGAGGTAGCCTGACTGCCATTAGGTACCGAGATGAGATCCTCAGACCCCTTGTCAGACCATATGATTGAGCGGTTGGCCCTGGGTTCCTCCAAATGCAAGACAATGCTAGACCTCATGTGGCTGGAGTGTGTCAGCAGTCCCTGCAAGAGGAAGGCATTGATGCTATGGACTGGCCCGCCCGTTCCCCAGACCTGAATCCGATTGAGCACATCTGGGTCATCATGTCTCACTCCATCCACCAACGCCACATTGCACCACAGACTGTCCAGGAGTTGGCGGATGCTTTAGTCCAGGTCTTGGAGGACATCCCTCAGAAGACCATCCGCCACCTCATCAGGAGCATGACCAGGTATTGTAGGGAAGTCATACGGGCAAGTGGGGGCCACACACACTACTGAGCCTAATTTTGACATTACATCAAAGTTGGGTCAGCCTGTAGTGTGGTTTTCCACTTTGATTGTGAGTGTGACTCAATTGATTCATAAATTTGATTTCCATTGATCACTTTTGTGTGATATTGTTGTCAGCACATTCAACTAAGTAAACACGAAAGTATTTCATACGATTAGTTCATTCATTCAGATCTAGGATGTGTTTTCTTAGTATATATATATATATATATATATTAGTATATATATGTGTGTGTGTGTGTGTGTGTGTTAGCCCACCACACAGCTTTCCCAGTAGCTTATATAACTAGGCAAAAGGCCAAATAAAATAATTATTTTACACCTGCTTGTCATCCTGCTTTTCCAGAAACAGATACAAAAAGTAAATTTTTTCTGCAGAGTCTGCACGGAAAAGCATTGCCATCTATGAGATGGCGCATTTCCAAGCGGTCCCAGCCCAAAAAAAAAAAATTCCGCAAATTTTGGAGGGTTTAGTTTTTGTGGAGTGCACTTTATGCCAAAAAAAGGACATGTACTCTTTTTTCTTTGTACTACTATTTAAAAAGGTCAAACTATGTAAAGGAAATCTGCCTCCAGAGTCACCTCCACTCATCTGTTGAGACTGACAGATAACTTTTTTATTATACCACTTTAAAAAAATCGCAAACTTTTTAACCAAATTAGTGAGTTTAAAATCCCTCTATTTTGATGACCTATAACTTTTTCATTTTTCCATATAAGCAGCAGTATGAGGGCTTATTTTCTACGCCGTGATCTGTAATTTCTTTGATAGCACATTTGCATATATAAAACTTTTAATAAATTTTTTATCAATTTTTTGGGGAATAAAATGTTATAAAAAAAAAAAAAAAGCATCAATTTTGGATTTTTTTCGGACGTTCACCGTACAGGATAATTAACATTATATTTTAATACTTTGGATATTTACGCACGTGGCAATACCAAATATGTTTATTTTTTTTTTAAATTACACTTTTTGGGGATAAAATGGGGAAAAACTGACAATTGACATTTTTATTGAGGGAGGGGATTTTTCAAATTTTTTTTACTTTTATTTTTTACTTCTTTTACTTTTTATTTTTACACTTTAATAGTCCCCATAGGGGACTATTTATAGCAATCATTTGATTGCTAATACTGTTCAGTGCTATGCATAGAGCATAGCACTGATAAGTGTTATCGGCTATCTTCTGCTCTGGTCTGCTCGACCAGTGCAGAAGATGCCGGGAGATGGACGGAGGCAGGTGAGGGGACCTCTGTCCGCCATTACAGATGATCGGATCGCCGCAGCAGCATTACGGGCGATCCGATAATGCATTTTTCTGACCGCACTGTTAATGGCAGACATCCGTGCGATCGCAGATGTCCGCCATTACCGGCGGGTTCCTGGCTGCTATCAGCAGCCGGGAACTGCCGTGCATGACCCGAGCATCTGATTCTCGCGGTGATCTACAGGACAGGTATGTCCTGGTGCGTTAAGTACCACCTCACCAGGATGTACATTTACGGCCTGCGTCATTTAGGGGTTAAAAAGTTAATGTTTAGTTAGCTTTATTAAATGTATATAAAAGATTTAAGCCACACATTATCCTATGCCAGCCGTCCGCAGCACAATCAGACTCTATTCCATACAGGGGGGGGGGGGGGGGCACTGTCAATATCTAATCCAAATAGAGGGGCACAGTATCTAATCCATATGGATCAATGTATAGATTAGATACTGTGCCCCTCCTGTTTGGATTAGATACTCTGTTACCCCCTCATATGGATTAGATACTGTGCACTTTACATATGAAGTAGATAATATGTCATTATGCCATTAACATTAAGGGGGCTCAGTATCAAAACCCATACAGGAGGCACAGTTTCTAATCCATTGGGGGGGGGGGGCACGGTATCATATCATGGCAGTATTTAATGCATACAGGGGGGCAAGGTATGTAATCCATATCGGGGAAGCCAGTATCTAATCCATACATCAAGGCACACTATTTTATCCTTATGTATTTCGGGGTGGTTGGGGTGGGGGGGGCACCAATACATCACCTTGCTGGGGGCGCAAGGGGCACTAGGTATGCCTCTGGTTGTGAGTCCGCCATAAAGCTGCTGCTTCCTTTTGTGAAATGGCTATTTCCCATTGGATTTGCCTCTCTGCATATACAAGTCCCAAGACCCCTTGTTTGTAAGTGTAAAGTAACTTTTCTTTCTCCCACACATCAACCACCCCACACATTGCAGCACAGCTGAGCTCCCTTCCATGTGTGCTGTGTTTGAAACTACAATTCCCTACAGCGCTGTGGAGAATGATTTCCCTCCCACCCACTGAAGCACAGACATAGGAATACATAGGGGATAATAGTATTATAAGTGATTGCCAGCATGGGTTTACTAAGGATAGAAGTTGTCAAACCAATCTAATTTGCTTTTATGAAGAGGTGAGTAGAAGCCTTGACAGAGGAATGGCTCTGGATATAGTGTTTCTGGATTTTGCTAAAGCGTTTGATACTGTCCCTCATAGACGTCTGACAGGTAAGTTAAGGTCTTTGGGCTTTGTGACTGGATTGAACACTGGCTCATGGATCGTACCCAGAGAGTGGTGGTCAATGATTCGTACTCTGATTGGTCCCCGGTAATTAGTGGTGTACCCCAAGGTTCAGTACTGGGCCCGCTGTTGTTTAATTTATTTATCAATGATATAGAGGATGGCATTAACAGCTCTGTTTCTATCTTTGCAGATGACACCAAGCTATGTAGCACGGTACAGTCTATAGAGGATGTGCAGAAGTTACAAGATGACTTGGATAGACTAAGTGTCTGGGCATCCACTTGGCAAATGAGGTTCAATGTGGATAAATGTAAAGTTATGCATCTGGGTACTAATAACCTGCATGCATCGTATGTCTTAGGGGGGATTAAACTGGGAGAGTCACTGGTAGAGAAGGATCTGGGTGTACTTGTAGATCACAGACTACAGAATAGCATGCAATGTCAGGCTGCTGCTTCCAAAGCCGGCAGGATATTGTCATGTACCATAAGAGGCATGGACTCAAGGGACAGGGACATAATACTCCCCCTTTATAAATCATTGGTACGGCCTCACCTGGAATATGCTGTTCAGTTTTGGTCGCCTGTTCATAAAAGGGACACTGCGGAGTTGGAAAGGGTGCAGAGACGCGCGACTAAACTAATATGGGGCATGGAATATCTTAGCTATGAGGAGCAATTAAAGGAGTTACAATTGTTTAGTCTTGAGAAGAGACGTTTAAGGGGGGATATGATAAACGTATATAAGTATATTAATGGCCCATACAAAAAATATGGAGAAAAACTGTTCCAGGTTAAACCCCCCCAAAGGACGAGGGGGCACTCCCTCTGTCTGGAGAAGAAAAGGTTTAGACTAAAGGGGCAACACGCCTTCTTTACCGTGAGGACTGTGAATTTATGGAACGGTCTACCTCAGGAACTGGTCACAGCAGGAACAATTAACAGCTTAAAACAGGGTTAGATACATTCCTGGAACAAAATAACATTAATGCTTATGCAGAATTATACAACTACATCCCTTTCCCTTATCCCCTTACACCCTTCACTTCAATTCCATGGTTGGACTTGATGGACGTATGTCTTTTTTCAACCATACTAACTATGTAACTTTACAGCCCCTGCAGCAAAGTAAAAAAAAAATCCCAGCATACCCCTTTAAAAGGACCATTCCATTCCATATTATGATTTATAGTTTGCCTGACAATTCAGGTAGAGACAGATGGGTGTAAACTTAATTTTAATTATTGGAATATGTATCAGGTAATGGGTGAGATTATACAGTCGGGAGAGGGGGGAAGGGAGCTTTGAGGAATATTAGACTCCCACCAACCGGTTAAAATCGCTGTAAAAAAAAAAATATTCAACTTTTTAGTTCTATATTATTGTTTTTTGTGAATATCTAGTTTGATGCATTTTAGCTAACAAAATGTAAAAAAAAAAACATTCTTTATTCAATTAGAGAACATTAGAACTAGGCAGAGGTGGAGGAAATCCATGTCAGCTTGGGGAATATCATGAAAATATTACATTAGCTATTTGCTTGCACAGTAGTAGGACTATTATACAACATGTAGCCTGGAGTCCCATGTGGAGGGCATATGTGACCTTTTGGAAAGTAATTCTTGTATTACACCCTAAATCACTTAACTAATCAATAGACATGTCTTAAGCCATCGACCTACTTGGCAAACATAGACCGGTTCCTTTAATCTCCTAAGAAGGAGGTAACATGACGCGGCACGGGACATTCAGTTCTTTAAATCAAAATTGTCCATGAAATGCTCGAAGATCAGCAAAGAGCGTAATTTATCCGAGGATAAGAAAAAATTTGATCCAGCAGGAAATGACAAGAACAAGCTAGATCAACTCAACAGGCCACTGTATACGACTTTGATGTTGTGATTGAAGACCTGTAGATCACTGACATGTGTGCTACACATTTACACATTGACCTCTGGGCAGTAGGGACGCATTACTCTATTGAAAGTGTAGACTTATAGAGCAACTCCCTATAGGCACAGATTGGCACCATAGAATTCACTACATCTTAAAGGGAACTTGTCAGGTACTTCTTGCTACGAGAACTGCGGGAAGTCTGTAACTTTACAGAATATCAGAAAAATTATAGGGTATCGTTGACCCAGGACCAAGACAAAAATTGAGCAGGCCACCTATACACATATCGGAAGAGACCTGTCAATCACGCCCAGCAGGTCCAGGAGATTTTCACAAGACCAGAAATATAAAATTTTTGCTGGGATTATCAACTAGAAAATTCCTTTGACTAAGATGTTTCCACTTGTTTTTTATTTTTTGCAAAAAACGCAGATAAAAACGCCAATTCTGCCACATGGCGTTTTTTCTGTGAAATAAATGCTGCAGCCAAATGTTAGCTGTAAGTCAATTGGGAACTGCAAAATGGCATATCCACTTGAGGGTTTTCAGTTTGCCATATTTTTCTTGTTGGTGTTGTTTTGTTTTTTTATTCTTTTGCCCTTGTTTCGCAATTTTGGCCTCCCTGGCAGTTTTTGAAAAAACAACCTCATGTTGAGACTTTGGTGTTTTTTCGAGAAAATCTTGTCGTTTTTCAACCATGAAAGTCTATGGGAGTGATACAACGCCAATAAAAAGCTGTGTGGGTTTTAACAATGGTGTTTTTGCTGGCCTTTTTTCTTTTTTTTTTTTTTACTTTAGCGATCCAAAAAAGGGATGGAGTGTGCCTCATGTTGGGAGTAGTAGTACCTGCAGTATGGGACAGATCGCGACAAAATTGGCAAAAAAAACACCCCCTTTTCCCATTTTTTAAATAAAACAATGTCATAAAGAATAAAAATAATCATATATGGTATCGCCCCGTGCGTAAATGTCCAAACTATTAAAATATAAGGTTAGCTAAACCACATGGTTGATGGTGTACACGTAAAAAATACCAAAGTCCAAAATTGTGCATTTTTGGTCATTTCATATACCATAAAAAATTAATAAAAAGCGATCAAAAAGTCCCATCAAAACAAAAATGGTACCAATGAAAAATTACAGATGATGGCAGAAAAAATGAGCCTTCATACCCTCCGTATGCGGAAAATAAAAAAGTTATAGGGGTCAGAAGATGCCATTGCCAATCTTAAATATACTAATTTTGGTGCATGTAGTTTATAATTTTTTAAGTATTAAAATCAAATAAAACCTACATAAATTGGGAATCCTTTTAACCGTATGGACCTACAGAATAAAGATAAGGTGTCATTTTTACCAAAAAGTGCACTGGGTAGAAACGGGAGGCCACAAAATTTACAAAATGGCTTTTTTAAATTTATTTCACCCCACAAATAATTTTTCTTTAGTTTCACCGCAGGTTATATTATAAAATAAGTAATGTCATTACAAAGTACAATTGGTGATGCAAAAAAACAAGCCCTTATATGGGTCTGTAGGTGCAAAATTGAAAACGTTATGATTTTTAGAAGGGAAGGAGGGAAAAATAAAAAAGTCCTTAAAGGGGTACTCCAGTGGAATTTTTTTTATTTTAAATCAACTGGTACCAGAAAGTTAACAGATTTGTAAATTACTTCTATTAAAAATCTTAATCCTTCCAGTACTTATCAGCTGCTGTATACTACAGAGGAAATTCTTTTCTTTTTGGATTCATTTCTGTCTGTCCACATTGCTCTCTGCTGACACCTCTGTCCGTGTCAGGAACTGTCCAGAGCAGGAGAAAATCCCCATAAAACAAATGCAGTTCTGGACAGTTCCTAAAATGGACAGAGGTGTCAGCACAGAGCACCGTGGACAGACAGAAAATAAATTAAAAAAGAAAAGAATTTCCTCTGTAGTATACAGCAGCTGATAAGTACTGGAAGGGTTCAGATTTTTTAATAGAAGTAATTTACAAATCTGTTTAACTTTTTGGCACCAGTTGATTAAAAAAACGTTTTCCACTAGAGTACCCCTTTAAAGGAGAACTCCGGAATAGGAAAATTATGGTCAATACTGCTGGCAGTAAAAAAAACTTAACAGCTACATACCTTCCTTCACTCCCCCGATGCCTCCGGTAACCCACTCCGGTCTCCGTTGCGGTCCTCTTCCTGGTTGCCGGTGGCGAGTCGGCGAGTCATACTGCACTCAGCTAATCACTGGCCGCAGCAAAGTGCCGACTCGGCTGGCGATTTGCTGAGCGGCAGTGTGACGTTTTCTGCCCCGGCAGCAGGTGAAAATGCGCTGAGTCCCTAAGGAGTTAAGGGGGGATATGATCAATGCATATAAGTATATAAATGGCTCATATAAAATATATGGAGAAAAACTGTTCCAGGTTAAACCCCCTCAAAGGACAAGGGGGCACTCCCTCCGTCTGAAGAAAAAATGTTTGGTCTCAACTGCGACACACCTTCTTTACCATAAGAATTGTGAATTTATGGAACAGTCTACCTCAGGAACTGGTCACAGCAGAAACAGTTGAAAGCTTTAAAACAGGGTTGGGTACATTCCTAGAACAAAATAACATTAATGCTTATGCAGAAATATAATCACATCCCTTCCCCTTCATCCCGCCATACCCCTTCCCTTCAATTCCTTGGTTGAACTTGATGGATGGATGTCTTTTCGACCATACTAACTATGCAACTATGTTACCTATCCTAACAGCTTTTTACCACAGTGGTGCCTATTTCCGACCGAATTAGAAAAAGAAAAACATAAATAAACAAGCAAGATTGATGGACGTATGTCTTTTTTCAACCATACTAACTATGTAACTATGTAACTATTGCTGAGCTGTGAGAAAAAAGTATCAGTTAAAGGGGTTATCCAGGAAAAAAACTTTTTTTATATATCAACTGGCTCCAGAAAGTTAAACAGATTTGTAAATTACTTCTATTAAAAAATCTTAATCCTTTCAGTACTTATGAGCTTCTTAAGTTAACATTGTTCTTTTCGTCTAAGTGCTCTCTGATGACACGTGTCTCGGGAAACGCCCAGTTTAGAAGCAAATCCCCATAGCAAACCTCTTCTAAACTGGGTGTTTCCCGAGACACGTGTCATCAGAGAGGACTTAGAAAGAAAAGAACAACCTTAACTTCAGAAGCTCCTAAGTACTGAAAGGATTAAGATTTTTTAATAGAAGTAATTTACAAATCTGTTTAACTTTCTGGAGCCAGTTGATATGTATAAAAAAAAGTTTTTTCCTGGAATACCCCTTTAACTTTATTGTTATATAGGTCTACGCTTGTCTTTTGATGAAAAATAGCCACAGGTAAGACGAAATCTCAAGGTACAAGCATACTACTGGACTGAAAACCGCACAATTGCAGTTCTAATAGTATGATCCAGGTATGAAGCTTAGAACTGAGGTGTGCAGTTAGAGTTACCCTTATCGCCACTAGTGTTGGGCGCAAATATGCGAAATTCCCGAATATAGGACAACTATTCGTCTATATATTTGCAAAATATCGCTAATTCAAATATGGGCAATGCCGCTCATCACTAATCGCCACCACCCCAAACAACTGATAAAATCAATAGATTGTGTTAAATCTCTGTATTGCTCTTTTAAAAAGATTATGGATGTATAGTAAGCTGGTCTTAAAGGGGTAGTCACATCTTGGATGTACAAAAGATGACATCCATTTTCCTCATTCTTCATACTTGGCTATGTTAGAAGTCCCACAAAAATGTGGATTGTTTACAAGTAGAGTTGTAATAGAAGATTTTGGGGGACATTTATTAAAGCCTGTGTAGGTGCACTGGTTTTATACATGGGTTTTGATGATGTATGTGGAGTGTACATGCGCCAAATTTAGTACATGGAGCAGAGCATATGATAAATATAGGGCTAGTCAGCATTTTTGGAAAAATTCACTTTAGACCACCACTTTGTATGATTCCTTATTTGCGACTTTTCTGCGACTTTTTCATCCATGCAACTTTTTGAAACTGCTGTCTGCAGTCAGTTTTGTCCAGCAGATCTGGGCTGGTGTAATTGAGGGCCTTGCGACAAATATGCTTGCACGTTGTAAGTCTCTGACCACTGCAAAGTAAAAATGCTTAAGTGTGCATCTAAGTCAGCTTAGTCTAAATTACTTGAACAAGAAGTTACAGACTTTTTGCGCAAGTGCGACAAATGTACGACATATTTACACTAAAAATCTGTGTAAAAAGCTTGATAACTGTCCCTTTGGGGGAGATTTATCAAAACCTGTCCAGAGGGAAAAGTTGCTGAGTTGCTCATAGCAACCAATCAGATCACTTCTTTCCTTTTTGAAAAGGTCTCTGCAAAATGAAAGAAGCGATCTGATTGGTTGCTATGGGCAACTCAGCAACTTTTCCTCTTGACAGGTTTTCATTTTTACATTTCTCTACCTGAGTTTGATATAATATGAACATAATCAGGTCCCATTGTTGTTGGATAAAAGGAATTGTGATGTCTGCCTTTCTAGATGCCGCACTAATAAGTTCTGCGGTTTATGATATTTTGATGGTATGAAGAGATTCACACATAGGTTCCACTGAATGTCCTGATAAGCTGCACAATATGCGCAACATCTGGGAAGTTATGATTCCCGCTGTGCTCTTGACGTGTATATGGTCCCCACCACTTTAGTCATGGATTATAAAGAATGTACAGTAGCAGGAGATGGATGAACAAAGTGCGTAGACTCTCTGCATTTTATTCATGACACGGATACATGGCAGTAGAAAAAAGGCTCACACGCACTAGGATTCTGCAATAAATCTTCTTTCTTTATATTAGTATTCTTCAATAATACAAAAGCAAAGTGCAGTGTATAATCACCCAGTGTTACAAGGAGAAGTAACCGGCTTCTTGAGCTTCAGCGTGCAGCTTCACTGCCATACTTCTTTAGCCATCTCCGTACGTACGCTCTCACCCGTCCTTCAGAGAACAGAGATGGCTAAAGAAGTATGGCAGGGAAGCTGCACGCTGAAGCTCCAGAAGCCGGTTACTTCTTCTTGTAACACTGGGTGATTTTACACTGCACTTTGCTTTTGTGTTATTGAAGAATACTTATATATAAGGAAAGAAGATTTATTGCAGAATACTAGTGTGAGCCTTTTTTCTACTGTGATTTTACTGGGAGTAGAGCATCCAGGCACCACACTATTTCATCCAGGGACTATGGTCCCTTCCCTTATCTTTGAATAAGATGGATATATGGCATACAGTATTTAGAGGAAATAAGATTGATCTTAAAGGACAAATTACTGTAAAGTATAAATTCTATCATATAGATAGATAAAAAGATAGATTAAAAAGATAGATTAGATAGATAGATATGCGATAGATATGAGATAGATAGATATGATAGATAGATACAAGCACGAGAAGATAACTGCGGCACTCCAAAATGTTGGTTAAGATGAAAAAGTGTTTATTCCTTCCAGAAACACATGACATTTGTGTGGAATAAGCACTTTTTCATCTTAACCACCATTTTGGAGTGCCGCAGTTATCTTCTCGTGCTTGTATGCAGTCTCTGGGTCCCATGGCCAGGGGTTCCCCCTCTGACGTGCACCCAGCATCTATTCATCACCAGGAATGCTGCTAACCTCTTTTGTTTTTAGATACATAGATAGATAGATAGATAGATAGATAGATATGAGATACAGAAAAATGTAATGAACAGTGGCACACCACACCACACCTAAAAACGTGTTAGGCAATGTTTCAGCTGGCTCACCCAGCCATTTTCAAGCTTGAAAATGGCTGGGTGAGCCAGCTGAAACGTTGCCTAACACGTTTTTTTGAATAAATCACCTTTTTTTTTGCTGACACCTGGTGTGCCACTGTTCATTACATTTTTCTGTATCTTGGAGGGGTCCCCAACCTAGACCCGACACAGTAGGCACCCGAGCACCTTTTCTTACCCCGGAGTGCTGCTTCCCTGCAGATAGATAGATAGATCAAGGAAGAGAGCACCACTCCCCAGTTGTGAATGGGTGCCTCCCAGCCAGGGTCCCGGTCCAGGATCCTCTGTAAGTACATTAAGGCAAAGGCAGTGGCACTCCAAATTGTGAAAAAGTGAGATTATTTATTCATCTCTATGTGCAGCAATGTTTCGATGGTCTCACACCATCTTTCTCAAGCAACTTGTGTTACATAATGTGACTTTTTATGGGAGGTGGCGTGGCATAGAAGGAGACTGGCAGGACGTGGGAAGATGGCAGTAGGTCAGGGCAGGAACACAGGTGCAGGGTAGGAAAGTAGCAAAGAACAGGTACACAGTAGCTGAGACACTGAACTTTCACTATGGCAATAGACAACCAAAGATCCGGCAGGGATCCAAGGGAGGAGCTGATATTTAAGGACCAGGGTGCAGCTGTAGAGACTTGACTAAATGAGGTCTGGCCCTTTAAGAATGAGAGCTCTGGCGCGAGCGTGCCCTAGGAGGCAGGGGCACGCACATCGGGGCTGCGAGGACAGGAGTGAGGGGTTGGGATTTGCATTGCATGCCTGCAGCGGGGACATGACAGCGCTCACGACCAGCGTGCCTGGCCGGAGTGTGAATGTTACACATACTCAAAACAGTCCACATGGCATTGATTTTTTGTGGAAACGATAGATTAATATATACAGTGCATACCATAATCGTGATTCATGTGGTCTGTGTACTGGTGCGGATGAGATGGGCAGGGAGACAGAATCATTCGCCATAGATCGCTGGATGTTCAATATGGTATACAGCGTGGGTACAAACACTTCCTGGTTCTGTATTCTTCCTCTGTAGTAAACAGCAGCTGATAACTACTGGAAGGATTAAGTAATTTAAAAATCTGTTTAACTTTGTGGAACCAGTTTATTACAAAAAAAAATATTTCCACCAGGGTATCCCTTTAAAGCACAGACAGGCTCCCTTTTAACACCTGACTAGTGATGTAATGTCTCGGGCTGCACTGCAACCTGGGAAAAGCCTAAAAATCTAATATTAATTTTGTATGCTGCTAAAAATAAACATTGGGAAGATCCTGCTGCAGCCAGTAAGGGAGTGAAGAGGGGGGATATTGTTGATGTCTGGGGACACATAGAGAATATTTCTATATTTTACAGAATCGATTGTAATACGAAAAATAAAATGAATCTAAGGAAAGGATTAGTGTTCGTTTAATAATATGAATGTATTTACAGCTCCTAAGCCACCACATAAGTGACTGCAATCAGCTAAAATTTAGCTATTTAAATCTGTTTCTGTGCAGGAAATTTAGAGATCAGTATCAGATAAACGGAGCTCTTACTTATAGAGATAATATTAAGAAAAAGATATAAGCTCAGAATTTTGCTCCTATGTAAAACAAAATGGTGTTTATTGTTGGACATTCGCTTACATAGCAGCTGTGACCATATTGGTTAGGTGGGGGGGGGGGGGCACTTTAATTTCTAGTCACATATCAAATATATTTATTTATTCATTCTACCCAATGAATTATACATATAAATACATTGACACTGGACTAGGCCCAGCACAGCTGTCATCCGAAATGCCAGCGTGTAGCCGTCCATGCCAGAAAGTTTTCTGAAGGAACGGTCCTGAGTGAAGAGGAGGCCTCCCAGGCTGTATGAATTTGCAGTAGCTGAGAGCTATTTCACCGCTTCATTTCAAGTAAAAACATTACTTAGAATTCTGTCGTAACTAATCTGAAAAGATGTTTTTCTAAGCGATCTCTGCATTCTTTTCTCATGTCCATGCATCATGTGACCCAATATAAAAGCTTTGTAGCCAGTAACCCATTTTATCCTGACTGTGAATTCACAAGTGAACTGCTAATATTGAATACTTTATTTAGTATATATCCCTATATAAGGGGCTTTGTGAAGTTTTCTATAATAAAAGGGGTCAGAAATTACCTACTGTCCAATACCTGTATGCCCCAATACCACAATGGGACAGACCTGTATATACTCTGAGAATGTCTGGGAGACTCTCAAAAATTGAGTAGAATTCCAGGAAGAGACTCGACTCAGGATTTGGATAAGGGATAGGCATCCAACTAGGACAACACAAGGGGGGGAGAGGCACGTTTGCAATCAAATTTTAGTTCTCAGTCTTATAGATAGCAGAGCAGGTTTACTGTTGAAAATGTTCTAGAATTCTAGCACAATTTGCTCCATGACTTGCATTATGTTTTGGAACCTCATGCCCCTCATGCTACAAGGAAGGGTGACTTAAAGGGGTACTCCAGTGGAAAACATTTTTTTTTATCAACTGGTGCCACAAAGTTAAACAGATTTGTAAATTACTTCTATTTAAACATCTTAATCCTTCCAGTACTTATCAGCTGCTGTATACTCCAGAGGAAGTTCTTTTCTTTTTGAATTTCTTTTCTGTCTGACCACAGTGCTCTCTGCTGACACCTCTGTCAATGTCAGGAACTGTCCAGAGTAGGAGCAAATCCCCATAGCAAACCTATCCTGCTCTGGACAGTTCCTGACATGGACATAGGTTTCAGCAGAGAGCACTGTGGTCAGACTGAAAAGAACCCCAGAAAGAAATACAACTTCCTGTGGAGTACACAGCAGTTGATAAGTACTGGAAGGGTTAAGATTTTTAAATAGAAGTAATTTACAAATTTGTTTAACTTTGTGGCACCAGTTTATTTAAAAAATATTTTTTTCCACTGGAGCACCCCTTTAAAGGAAAGGGACATAACTAAATGGATAAGGGATATAGGTGATTTAAGCAGCGCACTTCTAAAGATGGTATGTGCGGGGAGAAGGGGTTACTGATACACTGGGTTTTTACAAGGTCTTATTTGAGCAGATATGAAATATAGGACAGCAAGGAAAGTGTTACCCTAAGCCCTGAAGAGGCTCCACTGCGCTGGAGCAAGATTTATACAATACACCACTTTAGATGGCATATAGAGGTTACTGTGACACAGGCTTTGCAAGGTGCTAAGAGCAAAATAAATAAAAAAAACAGCAAAATAAGGAAAGGGTTATACTAAGCACCACAGTGATTGAGAGAGCATAAGTCTTCAGACACTTTCACATTTTGTTATGTTAACCCATAATGAAAACGTGGGGTAGAAATTTTATGAAAAAGAAAAAAATAATAATTTGCATGGACATAAGTATTTGGACCTTTTACACACAATAGTGATTCCTCAGGTTACAATATATTCAACATACAGTGGTCTTTCCTGGACCATTGTAACTTGAAATCATACTTGACATACAGTGCCAGAAATAGTCCGAAGCCAATGTGTGAATGGCTTGAATATCCGACCAATCAAAGGTGGTATTTCACTGGTAAACCCCTCTGTTTCTTCAGTGCATGTACTGGTATGCTGTCTAGTAGTACCTCCCTACAGTGTAATACAGTACTTTACTTCTCTTTACCTGTGCCAGTACTAGTTACTTATTTAGACTCCATTTTGCATCTTGGGTATACTGTGTGTATGGTACAAAACCCCAAAGAAATGGGTTCTTGTACAGAATGCAGGTTGACAACGTAGACAATGTGGAACCATTTCCTAGTTTTCTCAACCATTTCCTAGTTTTTCTCACATTGTTCATCCTAGCCCCAACCTATATTGTAATTTGATCAACCAATGTTTGGTAGTGTTTGCAGCCTCCAGTCTTCTTGTTTATGATATCACAAGGTTTACACATCTGGATTGGGGATTTTCTGCCGTTCTTTTCTGCAGGTCCTCTCAAGCTCTGTCAGGTTGGATGGGGACTGTTGGAGGAAGCCATTTTCTTGTCTCTTCAGAGATGTTTTGACTGGAATTAAAGGAAAGCGGTCATCCCGTTCACCCACACTAAACCCATTACACCGGGTTTAGGTGCAGGTGAACAGAAGACCGATGCGGGGTCTCTGACTAATATACATACCTTCAGTCCGGCGCCCTGTCAGTCCCTCTGAAGAGCCCGCCAGCTGGATTTGAATATTCATGGTCACTTGTAACGTGAGCAATCAGTAGGCACAAGCGCTCACGTGATCAGCGACCATGAATATTCAAATCCTGCCGGCGGGCTCGCCTCCAGCGTGCAATTCAGCACAGATAGAAGCCAGTCTTCAGAGGGACCGGGCACCAGACTGAAGGTACGTATCTTAGTCAGAGACCCCGCATCGGTCTCCTGTTCACCCGCACTATAACCCAGTGTATTGGGTTTAGTGTGGGTGAACGGGATGACCGTTTTCCTTTAAGTCAGGACTGGGCCACTCAAGGACATTCAGAGAGTTGTCCCTAAACCGGCCGGGTAAAGGGCCCGCTGCTGCTGGGGATCCAGGACACTTGTCCCGGATCTCCAGACAGAAAAGCGCTGCTTTTCAGGTCCGGCAGCTAAATTTTGCCTATGAGCTGTAGGCTGCCGCACTCCAGTTCTAGCCCCCGGCCCCAAGTCCTATCCCCAGGCCCCAAGTTCTATCAGCTGGGGCAGGGACACTGCCTCTTTAAAACAGCAATGCTTTCTGGGACAGAAGTGCCGCGCGCACGTCTGATCCCTCCCCCGACATGTCCATGCCTCAGCTCCTGTGCTCCGCGCCGTCTTCTGAGGATTCTTAGAGGAAAAGTTCAGCCACAACCCCCTGACATTCCTGGACCTGGAGCCGCCTGGGCAGAGGAGAGAGAAGACAAGAAACACTAACCTGGTGAGACCCTGTGCCATGTGCCATATGTCTGCAAAACTGTGTATTTAATCTTTTAATGTGTGCAACTGTTTGCTGTGCTCTGTATCTAATCCTGTCATGAGTGATACTGTCTGCTGAGCTGTGTATCTGAGCCTTGTATCTAATCCCATTATGGATGATCTGTCTGCCGAGCTGCTGTATCTAATATTTCCATGTGTGATACTGTCTGCTGAGCCTGTGTATCTAAATCTGTCACGTGTGATACTATCTGCTGAGCCTATGTATCTAAATCTGTCATGTGCGATACTTTCTGCTAAGCCTGTGTATCTAAATCTGTCATGTGTGATACAATCTTCTGAGCTTTTGTATCTAAATCTGTCATGTGTGACACTTTCTGCTAAGCCTGAGTATTTAAATATGTCATGCGCGATACTGTCTGCTGAGCCAATTTTTCTAAATCTGTCATGTGTCATACTGTCTGCTGAGCCTATGTATTTAATCCTATCATGTGTCATACTGCTGCTGAACCCGTGGCTGGACTGGCCATTAAGCAATTGAAGCCATGTGAGATAGGCCACAATAAGGGGCCCTGAGCGAAGGAAGAGGGAGCAGTAGAGTCAGGAGGGTTTAGGTGTATGATGGGGTCAGAGTGGTCTGGAGGACGGGACAGAGGGATCTTGAGGAGGACACAGTGGTCTCTGGACAGAGGGGTCTGGAGGAGGACACAGTGGTCTGGGGGGATAGAGAGATCTGGAGGAGGATTTAGGGGGTCTGGGGGAAAAGGAGTCCGGGGGAGGATTTAGGGGTGCATAGGACAGATGGGTCTGTAAGGGGTATATTTAGGAGGCACAGTATCTAGCAGGGTTATAATGAGTATTGTCTTCTTATGGAGGATGAGGATCTGTGGACAAAGTGACTAACCTATGATGTGCTTGCGTCAGACTGGAAGAAGTCATGGCACCTGGACCAGATAAAGAAGAAAAGACAACTCTGAAGACGTCACTCAGGTCACTGATATCATTATGTGTTCTGTCTGACTGTCCCATCAGCTGGAGTCTATTGTAAGTTCTGCAGGGATGATGGGTGATAATGTACTCCAACCTGTGACCCTGCAGCTATTACAAAACTACAACTCATCATGCCTAGGGCTCTCAGCATAGTCCCAAATGATGGGAGTTTAGAGGTCAGGCAGGCACACTGGGTTGGCACAATCCTTTGTAGTGGACACTATTATGTTTTAAGGGTCTCTTGCATGGTACAGCTATGTACTACTATACTATACTATGTCATGGCACACTGTGTGGCACTCGTATACCCTAGTGGTACATTGTGTGACATTTATTACATACTGGCAGCAGAGTGTGTGACATTATTATATCCACCATAGGTGGAGGTCGGCACTTCCCTAGTTTGGTGGTGCATGTGGATGGATCAGGCCCAGAACATAGTAGAGAAGTAATCTCAGCACTCACCATATGTTCCAGGATATGCAGTAAACTACATAGAATATATGGTAAGTGTTGGAGTTACTTCTCTACTATTATTATATCCATGCAGCACAGTGTGCGGCACTGTTAAATCCTAGTGGCATATAGAGTTTGTAGCATTTTATAATTGCCCCCCCCCCCCCTTCTTTTGTGCTAGGGATGTTAGGGACCCACTACGTACAGGTGGTCATGATGTGGCTAGCAGGCTTGTACTTCATGATCATCAAGTACACTAACGACCCGTTAGTGTAATGTAAGTATAATATTTTGTGTGTAGGGGTGAGACATGAGGAGGGATTTAGGTGGAATGGGGGCATGGCCAGGGCGGAGTCTTGCAGGGGGCCCTTGCTTTATTTGGTCCAGGGGCCCTGAGGGTTGTTAGTCCGCCCCTGGCCTTGGCTGTGTGCTTAGGGTCATTGTCTTGTTGAAAGATGAAACTTTGGCCCAGTCTAAGGATCAAAATGCTTTGTATCAGGTTTTTAATAAGAATATCTCTGTGCTTTGCTCCATTCAGATTTCCTTCAACCTGACCAGTCTCTCTGTTACATCTGCTGAAAAACACCTCGACAACATAATACTTCTACTACCATGCTTCACTGAAGGCAGGTGATGAGCAGTGCTTGGCTTCCTCCAGACATGATGCTTAGAATTGAGACCAGAATGTCCAATTTTGGTTTAATCAGACCAGAGAATCTCACAGAGTCATTTAGGTGTCATTTTGCAAGCTCCAGGTGGCTTTCATTTGTCTTTTACTGGGTAGAGGCTTTTTGTGGCCACTCTGCCATAAAGCCCAGATTGGTAGAGGCTGCAGTGATGGTTGACCTTTTGTAAGTCTGTCCCATCTGCGCACAGAATCCTTGGAGCTCAGCCAGAGTGACATTGGGTTCTTGAGCACCTCTCTTACCAGGGCCCTTTGTTCCTGATTTTTTTCTTGCGGTGGGATAGCCAGTTCTAGAAAGGGCCCTGGTTGTTCTAAACGTATTCCATTTAAAGTGTACCTGTTGTCAACAAAAACTTTTTGTATGATGTAGATAATAAATACCATTATATGTATATTTGTAATATCCATTAGTTAAAAATGTGTATATTTTTGGGTGAAAAAGTGCTATCCCTATATCTATTGCCTGTGTGTCTCTATGATGAGTTCAAATACAGGAAAAGAGGGTAGGACAAGCAGGGCTCTGTGCAGGCTCCTGGCTTGTCAGTCATCCTCATGTGTGAGCCGGGAGCGTGTCACAGATCCTCACTGCTCAAAGCCCTGCTTGTCTACCCTCACTTCCTGTATTTGGACTCCACACGCAGACAATAGCTGCAGGGACAAAAATATACATATTTTTTAAGCAATGTATATTACAAATATACATATAATGGTATTATCTACATAAAAAAAAATAAATATATATATATATATATATATATATATATATATATATATATATATATATATATATATGGAGCTCACAAACAAACAACACGAGGTGAATTGTGGCCCACTCACCCAAAAAGAGAAAAAGAAATAGTGCAAGTAATAAAATAATCACAGCCCTCAGTGTTTCACCCGCACAGGGTGTATGATGGAAATCGATGCAAGCTAGATAATTATAGTACAAAGGGAATGTATTGTTCTCCTAATTTACATGTAGACTAGAATATAATAGTATCACATCAACATTAAACATGAAAATAAAAGTAAAAATAATCTGCAGGGCCCTTGCGGTATAAAATGGCCAGACTTTAAGATCTTAAAATAACCCAAACCCAGTATAACAAAAATGACGTTACATGGCTTAGGATATAATGTATCCACCTAAAAAGGGAAGAATAGTGGCCACCTGTAATGAAAATGTACACCTTTAAAATGAAGAATAAAGAATGTCCACCTGAATAAAAATGATGTTCGGAAAATGTATCCACCTGTAAGATAAATTCCACCTGGATAGACAACAGAGTGAACAGTTATGTATAGATCTCAAGATACAGTTCCGAACAAGCGAGCAATTCCCACAATTCCACTTGCTACTAGATGTTACAATGTCCACAATTCCACTTGCTAATAGATGGTACAGTGCATAAGTCTGTAAAGTAAAACGACCTGTTCGGCACTATGTGCCACTCACTGCTCCATGCCGGGGCTGTGGGTTCCTTCACCGGAGCTCTAGCCAGCGACAGATGGTAACCACAAGCAGCCACGCACCTGCTGGCGTTTGTGATGTTCCTCGCGGCTGCACGCTAGCGAGCTTCCAGTTTCGGCGGTCAGCTGATTGCAAGTCAGCTGACCGGGACTGGTCGTTCCATTGGATGATCAAGCTCATGGATAGCAGTGGTAGTCTCAGATGTAGATGGACTTTAGTTGTTGGGAATGCTTATGCCGGCCCAAATGGAACTGGTGGTGAGGGTGGTTAAAGGAGTAGTCCAGTGGTGATTCAGTGGTGAGCAACTTATCCCCTATCCTAAGGATAGGGGATAAGTTGCAGATCGCGGGGGTCCGACCGTTGGGGCCCCCCGAGATCTCCTGTATGGAGCCCCGACAGCCGGCGGGAAGGGGGCGTGTCGACCTCCGCACGAGGCGGCGGCCGACACGCCCCCTCAATACAACTCTATGGCAGAGCCGAAGCGCTGCCTTCGGCAATCTCCGGCTCTGCCATAGAGATGTATTGAGGGGGCGTGTCGGCCGCCGCTTCGTGCGGGGGTCGACACCCGCTATCTCGGCGGAGAGCCGGGGCCCCGTACAGAGAGATCGCAGGGGGCCCCAGCGGTCGGACCCCCCGCGATCTAAAATTTATCCCCTATTGTTATTGACACTGAAATTATGTGTTTTTACATCCATTGTTTCCATGCAGTATACATTTCCCTGCCCCCACGGTTTTAGCTTGGTTTAGCCACAGCCACAGTGGGCGGGGCTAAAGAACCTGTTTTTCCAGGTTATGTGAGGAGAGTAGGCCAAAGGGGTGGGGCATTAGGGGATATCACAGGAAACCACATAGCCTTCGGGCTCTTTTGCTTGGGAATTTCGTTGAGAGAGGAGCATCCTGCTCCTTAGCCTGGGATGGATAAGTATATTGGTTGTATCATTTCTACACTAAATATTCACGTATCACTTGCGTAGATTCCTGCTAGTTTGCTAAACATAGAGTATGTACTATTGTATTAATGCTTGTATGTATGTCTTATTTGGTTTAGCTAAGTAATGTTTTTATTAAATGTTATTAACTTTGCTGGTTACCGAGTGATAGTTAATTTGGTGGTATACACTGCCGGTACAAGACATTTCTGCCAAAATACCTTGTACAATTATTTCATAGTTGTACAAAACTTAATCAGTGTTTCTGGGTGTTTTACAAACATATTTAGGACCTATAAATTTAGCCTGAACTTCCTGCTTCCGTTTTCATATAGTTGGTGCCATTTTGACTCCAACAAAGAGAGCACATGGTCGGGGGAGGGGCATGTTTGTTTTACTCTAATTCTAAAATCACAATTGGTGTAGCATGCAGGATTGTCCACAATAAGTGGAGCTGCAGACAGGATTATCACCTTTAGAACCACAACAAATGGCGTAGTCGGCAGGATTTTGCCGGAAATTGAGTATTGGCAATTAATAACCAAGTTGACAATAATAGTTTAATTACTTTTCTAATTTGGTGTATCTTTTTGATTACATTAGTATATGTTCCCAGTGTAATTGAGTGAGTCTACAAGAGACTTATTCTTAAACTGTGACCTAAGGATTATTGCCTTAGACAGGAGGAAGCCCTTACAGATTTTGTTGTATGATACAATAGGTTAATCTGTTTAGATGTGGTTATCACGTGTAGCACTGTACTAGTTATACAGGATTCTCATAGACTGTTGCTTTGTGTTCCTTATTTAAGGGTAACTTTTATTGCATACATGATAGTTATTTAGTGATTTCTCACTGGTAATTAATAGCATTGCTTTTCTAGGTAATGGATGGTTTTATTGCATACATGATAGTTATTAGACACAGACTGTAAAGCATATTGAAAGTCTCCTGTTGTACATGTGTTGTTAGATTGTGAGTGTACCTTTAGTTGTGTGAGCTGTAACTGTACAATATATATTTTCAGTGCTTCACTAGTGAGAGGGCATACACACTTGTGCGAGATACCCCCAGTGTAGCCTGTATGTGTTAGTGGTACAATAAGGCTTACTGCAAACACGTGTGATTGTCCTGCCATCTGCTGTTGTTCAGAATGAGTTTCCTTAGGAAGAAGTTTTGTGCATTGATGGAGGATAGAAGGCCCAAATTTGGGGCTGTACCACATTGGGCTACCACTATGGGAAAATGGAGTGTTGTAGCAGAAGAGCTTGTACGCTATGGTGCACCGGTTTACCCAGAGATGGGGGATGAGATAGGAGGTATGGCTCTGAAGCTTGATTTAGGGGTTTATCCCAAAAATGAGAGCCGAGCTGCGGCTGAAGTGGGCTGGACTTTGTTACATGCCCTAAAATGTGAGGTGCAGAGAAATGAGGAACTTGAGAAAGAGTTGCAGACAAAAACACAGGTGATTTGTGATAAAGATAAGCAGATTTGCATGTTGGAATCAGAGTTACTGGAATGGGAGAGCCAATGTATAGATACTGATGAAAAATTGTCTCAGTCTTATGCTGAAATCCAGGAGTTGAGGAATGAGATTGCTAAAAGTGAGTTCCCCAAAATGGTGTCTGGTGTGGCCTCTTCCCACAATTCACAGCCACATTTCACAGCAGATTTGCCCTCTGAAAAGGTCTGTGTTTCAAGTGCAAATAAGGGGGCGCTAGAGAGTGAGATTGTAGAAGTTCCCAGTGTTGGTTCTCAATTGTGTAATAAACAGAAATTGAATAACAATAAGGGCAAATACAAAGCAAATTGGAGAAGTTTAAGTGTTGTTAGAAGTGTGTCTCTGGCAGTGAAGCGGTATAGATCAGCTATGAAAAATGAGACCCAGATAGTAAATACGGCTAAAAGGGTAAAGTCTTGTTTTGCATGTGGTGGTTCAGGCCATATAGCTAGATATTGTAAGGCACATGGTAACAAAACGAAACACTGTTCAGCTAAATGTACTACATGTGGTCATAGTGGCCATATCTCCACACGTTGTTATTCTACTGGAAACATGAAGCAGAGGGAACCAGGTAAATCCAGACAGACTGGGAAGGGAAATATACATTCTTCCTCCAAACAACAGTTTCCAGAGAAATCTCTCAGCTTCCAATATAAACCTCATCTGTTTGATCCTATGAAAGATGACATTACAAAATACGTGTTCAAGGAGTTGTGTGCACAGGTAGCAATATTCTTACAGAAACCGTATATACAGGTGGAGGATCCCATGCCCCCTGTTGTTCAAACGGGGGAAGGGAGACTAAAGAGTAAACAAGGACCACCTTCCTTTTGCATGTAAATAGTGTTCACTTGTTTTGTCTTTTGGGGAAAAATGGCGGTACATAAGATACTGACTAAACTTTCTTTCTGCCCACTAGGGCCATACCATAGGCTTACTTGTAAAAATGACAATTCATTTGTTAGTTTAGGGTTGACATTTACAGGAGCCTCCCCAAATTTGTGGGGAAAACTAATTAGGAAGAAACTAACTAACCACTTTGATTTATTTATTTATTTTTCAAGAGGTGGGGGAGGTTTAGCAATAGCTATTCCTCCCACTAGAAGGCAATATGCCTAGAGGTACTGAGGTAACACTCACACTCAAATATTAGTTAGCAATGGTCGGAATAATGCTGGGAAAGTGAGTGTGGATATGCAGAGTGGAGTTCAACTGTGTCTGGTGTTGGGTTGTTCCAAGGTTCACTGATCAGCACAGGCCGAAGAGATTCTCTGATGGGCCTGGAAATACTAAAATTGTATTGTTGGAAAGTGACTCTAAACCTGTTTATTTTCCATTCAGCAGATTAGTGGCAGTGTAACCCCGCTCAACCCATCGACCTCCTATCAGAAGAATCCAAGCTCAACACAAAGAGATGACCAGATGACCAACGCTTCTAATGGAGTGAAGAAGGCTACCTATTCCCCAGCATCCCGTGGTTGGAAGATGACAAGGATCAAGTCGTCAAGACTGGGTTTGGATGACATCGCGAGACAGGAGAACCCAGAACCAAAGAATTCCCTCCAGCATTTTGGAAAAGGCTTTTGGACACCACAGAGGACGCTTTAAAGAAACTGTCTGAAGAGAAGCTACAAATAAGGGCTGTAGCTCTAACAATCTCCTAGCCCTAGATCCTTGCTGCAGCTACATAGTGAACAATGAGGGCGACATTAACCATCATCAATGTAGACTGACAGCGATCAAAACTCCATGGAACACCAAACACCGGATTATTTGGGTGGATGGGGAAACTGGGGGAATATAATTACTTTGTATTTCTTTGTTTTATGGAGATATACATGTTGTATGTTTGGTAAACTAGCAGACATGGAATTTAGGGAATCACCTAACATTCGTCAATATGATGTAAAAGCAAGAGGTGGAATGTTATGGACACTGAAATTATGTGTTTTTACATCCATTGTTTCCATGCAGTATACATTTCCCTGCCCCCACGGTTTTAGCTTGGTTTAGCCACAGCCACAGTGGGCGGGGCTAAAGAACCTGTTTTTCCAGGTTATGTGAGGAGAGTAGGCCAAAGGGGTGGGGCATTAGGGGATATCACAGGAAACCACATAGCCTTCGGGCTCTTTTGCTTGGGAATTTCGTTGAGAGAGGAGCATCCTGCTCCTTAGCCTGGGATGGATAAGTATATTGGTTGTATCATTTCTACACTAAATATTCACGTATCACTTGCGTAGATTCCTGCTAGTTTGCTAAACATAGAGTATGTACTATTGTATTAATGCTTGTATGTATGTCTTATTTGGTTTAGCTAAGTAATGTTTTTATTAAATGTTATTAACTTTGCTGGTTACCGAGTGATAGTTAATTTGGTGGTATACACTGCCGGTACAAGACATTTCTGCCAAAATACCTTGTACAATTATTTCATAGTTGTACAAAACTTAATCAGTGTTTCTGGGTGTTTTACAAACATATTTAGGACCTATAAATTTAGCCTGAACTTCCTGCTTCCGTTTTCATATAGTTGGTGCCATTTTGACTCCAACAAAGAGAGCACATGGTCGGGGGAGGGGCATGTTTGTTTTACTCTAATTCTAAAATCACAATTGGTGTAGCATGCAGGATTGTCCACAATAAGTGGAGCTGCAGACAGGATTATCACCTTTAGAACCACAACACCTATCCTTAGGATAGGGGATAAGTTTTTCACCACTGGACTACCCCTTTAACCCTTTATCGTCCTACTTGCGGATGAGAATCCGGCGCAATAGCGCACTGTGTGAACGCAAGTCACACAACGGTAGCTGCAGCAGTCTTTCACCAAACGCGTTTCGGGGTGTAAAAGATAGTTTCAGAACCCCTTCCTCAGTGGTGTATGAATGAATACCTGATCTGGTATCCCTTTATACATTCCTCAATTAATCAGCCCAAAATAGCAAATGACATCCCAAAAAAGTGGTATGGATCAGAAGGCATGGAGAGAATTCCTATGGTTAATTACATACAGACGTATTTCGAGATGCTATGTGAGCATGGACCTAACCATCTCGGTACAATACACTAGATATAAACCAATAAATTATAATTAAAATAATAATTAGAATAATCACAAACCATAATACTGAGAGCAAAAGTGAATAAATGTGAAAATAGAAATAAAAATAGATAAAAATAAAAATAAAATAATTCCAAAAATTATTGAAAGAATTCTTGAAGGAAAAAATCTTTTAGAAATTTTTGAAATTCTTTTGAAAAAGTTGAAGTGGAAAGAAGGCGGTAGTCATCCCCAGGGGGGCGGCCTCGGGAATTGAAGCAGCAGGGCCATACCCCCAGAACAAGACCACCCGTTACAGAAAACCAAAGATCTCCAAACTTGCATTAAGGCCCTTTGGCTCTAGACTCTTAAACTCATAGATTTTTTGTGTTTCAACCTTGGACATCTTCAGCATAAAGCTGCCACCTCGCCAATCCTTCCTCACTACCCGAATGCCAACAAAACTGAGATTAGTGGGATCTTTATTGTGTGTTTTTGCAAAATGTAGTGATAGTGGATGTTTTAGGTTTCCCTTTTTTATTTTGTTAATATGTTCATAAATCCTCACTTTAAGGGGACATTTCGTCCTCCCTATATACTGCTTCCTGCTGGTAAACTGTAAGACATAAATCACGCCTTTGGTGTTGCTTGAAATAAGATCATTTATTTTCCATGAAAAAGAGTTACTTGTGGAATTTACTTCAATTACCTTCCTCGGTCCCTTTGTGATGGTACAGTTCGCACAAGTGCCACACCTGAAAAAGCCTTTTGTGGTTAACCACAAATCTGGATTTGGATTTTTATCTAATTTCTTTATTGAAGGTGCCTTGGCGATCCCCAAATTGGGGGCCTTGGTATTTACCAATTTAAGCCTCGCCGGGAGAGTATCTCCTATGACTTTATCCTGTCTAATAAGGTGCCAGTGTCTATTGAAGATTTGTTCGACCTGTTTATAATTTTTATTAAAGGGTAATATTATATTCGTATACGGTTCAGCCTGTGGTTCAAAAAAGGTCCTCCTATCCAAACTGTTCACTTTATCTAAGGATTTTAGAGGGTTTAATAAATGTTTTACAATGTAGACTGGCCTGTACCGGAAAAATAGCAATGTCCAAAAATTTGATTTTGTCCTGGCTTATGGTTGATGTGAAATTCAAATTGAGCTCATTACTGTTGAGATCATCGATGAGAGACTCCAGACCCACCCTGGGACCCTTCCAAATCAAAATAATGTCGTCTATGTAACGACGCCATAGTACCAGGTTCGCACCGAGGATGGGGGTTATAGTAACTTCCTCACATGCCACCATGAATAAATTGGCATAGCTCAGCACGAACCTGGTACCCATGGCCGTTCCTGTCCGCTGAAGGTAGAATTCATCTTTAAAGTAAAAATAATTATGTGTCAAAATACATTTTATGTCATCTAAAATAAATAGTGTCTGCTCCTCCAAGATCTCCTGTTTCTCCAAAAATTTCCGTAAAGAAGCTAAACCATGATGATGTTCTATTATCGTGTATAATGAACTAACATCGAGTGTGGCTAACCAATGTTCATTTGATCATGTGAACTGTTCAATAATGGATATAATTTGGGTGGTATCTTTTAAATAAAAATCTGTTTTTTGTACGAATGTTTGCAAAAAACGGTCTACATATTGTGACAAATTTGAAGTTATGGATCCTATTCCCGATACATTCTACCTTCAGCGGACAGGAACGGCCATGGATACCAGGTTCGCACCGAGCTACGCCAATTTATTCATGGCGGCATGGGAGGAAGTTACCATCACCCCCATCCTCGGCGCAAACGTGATACTATGGTGTCGTTACATAGACGACATTATTTTGATTTGGAAGGGTCCCAGGGTGGGTCTGGAGTCTATCATCGATGATCTAAATAGTAATGAGCTCAATTTGAAATTCACATCAACCATAAGCCAGGACAAAATCAAATTATTGGACACTGAAATTTTTCCGGTACAGGCAAGTCTACATTGTAAGACATTTATAAAACCCACAGCACAAAACTGTTTTATTAGATTTGATAGCTGCTACCTACCACAATGGTTAGTAAATGTTCCAACGGGACAATTTCAAAGGCTCAAGCGCAACTGTACTGCTAAATCCCAATTCCAAAAAGAAGTAATAACTCTAACGTCACAATTCACTGATAAAAATTATCCCATGGAAGAAATACAAAAATCCTTAGATAAAGTGAACAGTTTGGATAGAATGACCTTTTTTGAACCTGGAAATAATTTCGAACCACAGGCTGAACCATATACAAATATAATATTACCCTTTAATAAAAATTATAAACTGGTCGAACAAATCTTCAGTAGACACTGGCACCTTATTAGACAGGATAAAGTCATAGGAGATACTCTCCCGGCGAGGCCTAAATTGGTATATACCAAGGCACCCAATTTGGGGATCGCTGTGGCACCTTCAATAAAGTAATTAGATTAAAATCCAAATCCAGATTTGTGGTTAACCACAAAAGGCATTTTCAGGTGTGGCACTTGTGCAAACTGTAAAATCACAAAGGGACCGAGGAAGGTAATTGAAGTAATTTCCACAAGTAACTCTTTTTCATGGAAAATAAAAGATCTTATTACATGCAACACCAAAGGCGTGATTTATGTCTTACAGTTTACCAGCAGGAAGCAGTATATAGGGAGGACGAAACGTCCCCTTAAAGTGAGGATTTATGAACATATTAACAAAATAAAAAAGGGAAACCTAAAACATCCACTATCACTACATTTTGAAAAAACACACAATAAAGATCCCACTAATCTCAGTTTTGTTGGCATTCGGGTTGTGAGGAAGGACTGGCGAGGTGGCAGCTTTATGCTGAAGATGTCCAAGGTTGAAACACAAAAAAATCTATGAGTTTAAGAGTCTAGAGCCTTAATGCAAGTTTGGAGATCTTTGGTTTTCTGTAGAGGGTGGTCTTGTTCTGGGGGTACGGTCCTGCTGCTTCAATTCCCTAGGCCGCCCCTCTGGGGATGACTACCGCCCTCTTTCCACTTTAACTTTTTCAAAAGAATTTCAAAAATGTCAAAAAGATTTTTTCTTTCAAGATTTTTTCTGAATTATTTTATTTTTATTTTTATCTATTTTTATTTCTATTTTCACATTTATTCACTTTTGCTCTCAGTATTATGATTCGTGATTATTCTAATTATTATTCTAATTATTGTTTATTGGTTTATATCTAGTGTATTGTACCGAGATGGTTAGGTCCATGCTCACATAGCATCTCGAGATACGCCTGTATGTAATTAACCATAGGAATTCTCTCCATGCCTTCTGATCCATACCACTTTTTTGGGATGTCATTTGCTATTTTGGGCTGATTAATTGAGGAATGTATGAAGGGATACCAGATCAGGTATTCATTCATACACCACTGAGGAAGGGGTTCTGACACTATCTTTTACACCCCGAAACGCGTTTGGTGAAAGACTGCTGCAGCTACCGTTGTGTTACTTGCGTTCACACAGTGCGCTATTGCGCCGGATTCTCATCCGCAAGTAGGACGATAAAGGGTTAACCACCCTTACCACCAGTTCCATCTGGGCTGGCATAAGCATTCCCAACAACTAAAGTCCATCTACATCTGAGACTACCACTGCTATCCACGAGCTTGATCATCCAACGGAATGACCAGTCCCGGTCAGCTGACATGCAATCAGCTGACTGCCGAAACCGGAAGCTCACTAGTGTGCAGCCGCGAGGAACATCACAAACGCCAGCAGGTGCACGGCTGCTTGTGGTTACCATCTGTCGCTGGCTAGAGCTCCGGAGGAGGAACCCGCAGCCCCGGTGTGGAGCGGTGAGTGGCACATGGTGCCGAACAGGTCGTTTTCCTCTACAGACTTATGCACTGTACCATCTATTAGCAAGTGGAATTGTGGACATTGTAACATCTAGTAGCAAGTGGAATTGTGGGAATTGCTCGCTTGTTCGGAACTGTATCTTGAGATCTATACATAACTGTTCACTCTGTTGTCTATCCAGGTGGAATTTATCTAACAGGTGGATACATTTTCTGAGCATCATTTTTATTCAGGTGGACATTCTTTATTCTTCATTTTAAAGGTGGACATTTTCACTACAGGTGGCCACTATTCTTCCCTTTTTAGGTGGTTACATTATATCCTAAGCCATGTAACGTCATTTTTGTTATACTGGGTTTGGGTTATTTTAAGATCTTAAAGTCTGGCCATTTTATACCGCAAGGGTCCTGCGGATAATTTTAACTTTTATTTTTATTTTCATGTTTAATGTTGATGTGATACTATTATATTCTAGTCTACATGTAAATTAGGAGAACATTAAATTCCCATTGTACTATAATTATCTAGCTTGCATCGATTTCTATTATCTACATTATATAAAAAGTTTTTGTTGATGACAGGTACACTTTCAGAATTATGGAGGCCTCTTTGCTCTTAGGAACTTTCATTGCAGCAGATTTTTTTTCTTTCACACAATCCTGTCACTGAGCTCTACAGGCAGTTCTTACTTCCTCATTGCTTTGTTTTTGCTCTGATATACATTGTTAGCTGAGAGATCTTATACAGACAGAACTATGGGGGAGATTTATCAAAGCATTTAGTAGATTTTTTTTGCTTAAAATTGTCGCTAAAAAGTCGCAAGTGTGACTACTCTCTTTTTTCTGCGACTTTTTGATTGTGCAGTGCCCTAAGCAAAAAATAAAAATCTTGCTTACCAAAGCAAAAAGTGATCTTTGACTTGCAGTGGTCAGAGATTTATCAAGTGCGAAAGGCGCAAAAAAGTCGCATGGCATGAAAAAACTTACAAAATTTACTCCAGCTCAGACATGGAGCAGAAAAAGCCACTACCAAAGCAAAAAAAATAAAAATTGCTTATGTGAAAGAAATTTATCAACAGGCTGAAAGCAGTTGATAAATACGTCGCACATAAGCAAAAAAAAATTTAAGAAAAAAATAACTAAAAAAAGGAATACATAAGCAAACATTGATAAATGTCCCCCAATGTTTTTCCAAATGATGTCCAATCTGCCGATTTACCACAGGTGACTTCAATCAAGGTTTAGAAACATCTCAGAGATGATCATGAGAAATGAGAACTAAGTTTCAAGTCCCATAGCAAAGCGTCTGAATACTTTTATATATGCAAAATGTTAGTTTTTCCTTATTAATATATTAGCAAAAAGTTCAAAAAATGCTGTTTTGGAGCATTAAGTGTAGAATGATGGGGAAAACTTTTTATTTTTTTTTTATTTTAGCACAAGGCCGTGAAAAAATTAAACTGTCTGAAAACTCTCTCTCTCTCTCTCTCTCTCTCTCTCTCTGCCCACTTCTTGTAATCTGTCTTGCTGAGGTAGTTACAGGAGATGGAATTCCCCTAACAACAGGCCGTGGACAGCAGATTGCTAGCAAGGGTGTTCCCTTTGTGCACCAAGTTGCTTAACTTAAAGTGTTACTATTATTAATTTTTTTTTAAATGGGCATGTCATAGGCACATGTCAAAAGTTTTGATTGGTCGAGGTCTTGGTTTTCACACCCAACGATTTCTGGAACGAGCAGGGAGAAGCGTTGAGCTGAGCTATTCTCACCCCATCTCACTCTTCACTGCAGGGGAATGTCTATAGAGCCCATCTTATAAAGCAAGGTGAGAGACAGAAAGAAAAACACTTAGTTGAGATTCTCCCCACTCCTTACAGTGATTGGTGGAGGTCTCAGCACCCACACCAGAATTGATCAAAACTTCTGACATGTTTCTATGGCAATATCAAGGTTTTTTTTTTTTAAATGACAGTAACACTTTAACCTTTTGTTCCCTGTATATCAGCTACATCCCCTTCTCTCACATATCTCTTAACGGAGGACCATCCAAGGATACTTCAATAAGTGGGATTGTTATAAGCTATGATCTATAAACTGGTATATGATGACCCTATCAAATACTCACGGCCATTATATGTCTAGTTGTATGGAATCCCAGAACTCATAAATCTTGATGCAATTTCAGTTTCTTCTTTATTGATGTATGAAGTGATACCACTGTATAACTTTATGTATCAATAAAGAAAAAACTGAAATTGCATCAAGATTTAGTGCCGGGATTTATTCATCACTCATCAGCATATGTTCGGATCCACAGGCACCAAAACTACACCTGTGCCGACCTTATACAGTGACCCCCTGACAGAGGTCATCGCATGACCCCTCTCAGAGGCCATCGCATGTTGAAGGCAGCATCAACATACGATGCTTTTGTATGTCGGGGCCATCGCATAAATGACTATCCGGCAGCGCAGACTGCTTCAACTGCCGCCGGATAGCCGTTTACGGTGCCCCGTGTGGTCCGCTGACGATCACTTACCTGTCCTCTGGGCTCCGGCACGTCCTCTTCGGGATCCCCTGCATCGTCGGCGCTCTCCATCGTCGTCATCACGTCGCTGCGCACGCCCTCCCGTCATCCAATAGGAGCGGCGTGCGCAGCAACGTGATGATGGAGAGCAAAGATGCCGGGGAAGCAGAGGCCTTGCCAGAGCGTCTGGGACACCCCGGGGACGCGGCGACAGTGATGGAAGGCGACATCCAGGGCAGCGGTGACGAGCGGTGACGGTCCGGAGCGGCGGGGACAGGTGAGTACAACTTCCTCTAACAGTGGTCTTCAACCTACGGACCTCCAGATGTTGCAAAACTACAACTCCCAGCATGCCCAGACAGCCGTTGGCTGTCCGGGCATGCTGGGTGTTGTAGTTTTGCAACATCTAGAGGTCCGCAGGTTGTAGATCACTGTCCTGTACTTTACATTGCACGGATCCCTCAACATACAATGGTTTCAACAAACGATGGTCCATTTGGAAAAGATTACTATTGTATGTTGAGGGACCACTGTACTTACTAGTTGTATGGAATGACTGTAAAAAAAAAGTATGAGGAATCAAAGACTTTGCATGGCCCATTGTTTGGCTGACCTCATTATGCTTCTTAGAATGCGTTCCCTGTAAGGCATGATATCCATGCAATTATAAGTATGGGAACAATTTTTGGTGTAATTAGACAAGTCTCAGAAGACCATTGCCACTGATGTGTTCACTCTGTCAATATTATTCCGCAGGACACACCAAAGCGTTACTTGAAGTTCAAGTATGGGGCATTAGCCTTAGATCTGCCCCAGCGGGGTCTACAAACACCCCATCAGTTCTCAGTAATTCCAACCTTAATTACTTTTCGGCGTTCCGTGGTGTTTATGCTTCACAGCAGCTTTGTCAAATGCACAAATTTCTTTTAGAAAATGGATGACACATTCCTGTGTTTATAAAAACAATGGGCGGCTATTACCAGCTCGATGCATATTTTCTGCATGGTTGAGGTCAACAGAGCGCTGGAAAGTATTCACATAATAATGGTAATTCTTAATGAGTGTAACAGCGCACGAATATTAGTGTATAAACCATTGGTTAATGACAATATATACATGGCATGGGATTCCGTAGGGGGTGGGTGATGGTGAGAGTAGCAGTGGTCCGCAGATTCCTCACACTCCATAAACATAAAGGAGAAGTAAGTGACAAATGACACATCACTTAACATTGCAACAAATTAGCAATAGTATTTGGCGAGAGTACAGAAGAAATAGATGCTACAAAGAACAAAACTTAATAGAGATGTTGTTAAAAAAAAAATCTTACCTGATCTTTCTAGAATTTTACTATAGAAAATGAACTAAATACAGTGGGAAGTCTAAGGAGGATGAGCCACGTGAATAGAGAGAACAAGGAGAGGAGTGAGCGGTGACTATGAATTCCTACATGAACAGTCACTGCTCTCTCTGTCTTAAATTCTTTTAGTGAGTTCACAATGGCAACTTTTTCTGGCAGAGAGTTCCATAGTCTGCTCTTACAGTAAAGAATCCCCTTCTATATTGATGCAGAGACCTTCACTTTAGATGTAGGGGATGCCACTTGATACAATGTAAAAATGCTAACTGTGGCATCAATTACTCAGATGCCCCCAGGACTTACAGTAAAATGAAATGACAAGCAGACAGTTCAAACAAAACCATACAAAGCACATGTAATGCAAATGGGTGACTCTTCCCGGTCACTTACTGCCAAGGACTGCGCTCCTTTGCTCCTTTCCCTGATTGTTGGCATGTCCTGCTATTGGGTAGTTCCCAGCAATATGTTGCCCCTTCCTCTGCTCACAGCCCTGCACCCCACTCTTCCATTCTCTGTCATGTTGCTTTATATGCAGTATATGTAGAAAAAAGAGAGAGGATCAGACAAATGGCGCTATCTAAGTGCCATAAAAATGTATATATATGATGGGAACACGTATTAAAATAGCCAGTGAAACTGGTTATAGTGAGTGCAAATAGGTAATACTGTTCCACTCTCCTATTCGTGTTGCGCCGCAGGCACAACACTGTTTCTTGCATGAAGGGAATACTATGTATTCATGGGGTCCTCTGGCAGCCCGGCATCCAGTCCCGAACAACAATTATGTCGGTCTTGCAAAGATAGGGAGATGTGGTCCTTGGGCAGCGCTGCTCCAGCAGTTCCCAGGGAAGAAGAAAGTAGATGGAGGCAGGGGTCACCCTGCGAAACGCGTTGCTTTTATTCTGGTTGTTTTATTCTTTTTTTAAAAACAAATCTGTTTTTATGGCTTTGTTATATTTGAATAAACAAGTAGTCTAACAATCAGGATACTTGTTTCATTGCCACCTACCCTCAAGGCACCACAAATACCATCTACTTTCTGCTACCCTGGGAACTGCTGGAGCAGCGCTCCCCAAGGACCACTTCTCCCTATGTTGCTTTATATATCATTTACAGTACAGACCTTCTGGGGCTATATGTTGCCTCTTTCTCTTACATAAAGAGCACATATGTCTAATTCTTCCCTCTCCTATGTTATCTCAGAAATAGCTTTATGTGTTTGCCCAACATCCTGTACCTGAGCATTTTTGGCTCCTAGTGTTCCTAGGAAAGGTGTGCTTTTCTGATCCCAATATACTGTGTATTCGGACCCATGCATTTTTTCTGTTTTTCAATTCTGACTGACCCCTCCTCTATGACTCTTCTGTTGCCAACCCAGATGACTGACCTGCATCTGAGCTGCCTGCTTCAACCTTCTGTCTGTATTGGACTACACCTCTGCCTCATACCTGGGTATTGTTCTGACTCTCTTGAGTAGGACTGGGTATGATCCTGGAGCAGGATAAAAAGGGAAGACCCAGAGGGTAATTAGACTCTGTTCCCAGGCGTGGCTCAAAGCCAAACTGATTTGGTAGCCAAGTAAGTCCACACTTGTTACCTGTAGCAGCATGTATCAATACTGGCAGGTTAAAAAATCTAAAATAGTAACCAATAGTGTTGCTTGCGAATATTCGCAATTCGAATATTATTCGCGAATATCGCATATAGCGCTATATATTCGTAATTACGAATATTCGTTTTTTTTTTTTTTTTTTTTCTTCACAGTACACATCACAGTGATCATCCCTCTCTGCTTCCAGCTTGTGTGGTGTAAAGAAGGCTGCAATACTACTGTGTGAGACTGGCGTGCAGTAAAAATTTGCATATACGAAAATTATCATATGCTAATTTTCGCGTATGCAAATTTTCGCGTATGTTGACTTTGTATATGCTAATTTTCACATATGTTAATTTCCGCATACGCAAATTTTCGCATATGCGCAAATAAAACGAGAATATAACGAATATGCGAATATTCGCGAATATATGACGAATATTCGTCCATATATTCGCGAATATTCGCGAATTCGAATATGGCCTATGCCGCTCAACACTAGTAACCAATAGAAGATGAGAATGGAGATGATGGAATATATGATGGAAAATGGTGATGATGATGGTGATGATGATGGCAGTCAAAAAGGAACATGGAAAACAGGAGCAAATGAAAGGGCTGATCCTAGCTATCCATCCCTAACTTTTCCCTAGATTTTTCCCTTAACTCTAGCTAACATCAGACATCACAATGCCAAACTACCCCTGCAAATATCAATATGGAAACCCTGAACTAACATTCACTAGCAAAACCAACAAATAGGCCGTTCTTGCAAGAAGGAGCAGAAACTAAATCATATCAGCTAAACGGGCAAGTGAGATTCATAACAGCACCTAAATCAACTATAACAAAGAACTATGAGTAGACTAGAACATGGCACTAGAAGGACGAGAAACAAAGAGACAAACGGATGGAGCTTTTGCTATAATTCAGTTATGCTGGGACCAACCAATCATGAGAACGGAGGTCAAATGTCCCCCAAGTTAATGGAGTGGCAGGACGCATACTATGGGTCAGAACTAAACTGTTGCACTCTGCTGCTCCATCACTCCATCGGTGGACATTTAATCTTTGTTCTAGTGATCAGTGGGGGGTCCTAGTGGACAGACCCACACTGATCAGCTAGCTATAGCCTATCCCAGTGTTTCACCAACCAGTGTGTCTCCAGCTGTTGCAAAACTACAACTCCCATCATGCCTGGACATTACTCATGAAACACTGCCCCATACTGTGGATAGGGGATACATTCTTATTGTGCGCTGCCACTACATCTAATCGCATTCCGGACTGGGATCTTGCACATAGAATGACCATGGTAGAAGCTATTTTTGTAGCTCTGTTTAGCTATTTGTGCATTGGGTTATCTGGTTATCATACAAAATGACCACTTCATCACATTACATAACTATTTATATGCTCTGCACTAAGTGAATTTTAGTGGACATTTATCATCGTTGTCTTTGGAAAGTAATTTATTTTTATTTTTTTGCTCTGGTTTTGCTTATGTGCATCATATTCATCATACTATCAGAAGGGGTTGATACATTTTGCGCACATAAGCCAAAAACAATAAACTACTTCCGGACAACATTTATAATTCCTCCTCTCCTCTGTGACCTTTTTGCGTAGACAGTTGCAGTTGCGCAAAAAATGTGTGACTTTTTGAAAGTTCTTTCCAAAGGCAGATTTCTAAGCCCTAGTTCTTGCTGTGTAGATTTGAGGTGTTTTGGAGGGGGTTGCGACTTTTTGTGCTACAACTTTAACCCCTTAAGCACCAGGGGGTTTTCCATTTTTGCACTTTCATTTTTTTCCTCCTTACTTTAAAAAAATCATAACTCTTTCAATTTTGCACCTAAAAATCCACATGATGGCTTATTTTTTGGGCCACCAATTCTACTTTGTAATGACTTCAGTCATTTAATCCAAAATCTTTGACAAAACAGGAAACAAAATCATTGTGCGACAAAATTGAAGAAAAAATACCATTTTGTACATTTTGGGTGTTTCCTTTTCTAGACAGTACATCTTTCGGTAAAAATGACACTTTCTCTTTATTCTATAGATCAATAAATTTAAAATGATACCCTACTTATATAGGTTTAATTTTGTCGTACTTCTGGAAAAAATCATAACTACATGCAGGAAAATTAATAAGTTTAAAATTGTAATCTTCTGACCCCAATAACTTTTTTATTTTTTTGCGTATGGACGGTATGAGGGCTAATTTTTTGCGCCGTGATCTGAAGTTTTTAGCGGTATCATTTTTGTATTGATCGGACCTTTTGATCGCTTTTTATTAATTTTTTCATGATATGAAAAATATTTTGGACTTTGGAATTTTTTTGCGCGTACGACATTGACAATGTGGTTTAATTAACAATATATTTCATTAATTTGGACATTTCCGCACGCTGCGATATCACATATATTTATTATTATTTTTATTTATACAGGTTTTTTTATGGGAAAAGGGGGGTGATTCAAACTTTTATTAGGGAAGGGGTTAAATGATCTTCATTAACTTTTCTATTTTTTTCACTTTTTTTTGCAATGTTATAGCCCCTATAGGGGGCTATAACACTGCATACACTGATTTTTTACATTGATCCATAGGATAACATAGATCAATGATTCTGCCGCTTGACTGCTCATGTCTGCATCTCAGTCACTGAGCAGTCATTCGATGATCGGACACCAGGAGGCAGATAGGGGGACCCTCCTCGTGTCCGGCAGCTGTTTGGGATGCCGCGGTCCCGAACAGCCCACTGAGCTAGCCGGGAGTAGTTTAGTTTCACTTTAGATCAACTTTGAACGCTGCGTCTAAAGGGTTAATATTAGCCACGGGTCCCGGCAGTTTTTAGAGGCCGGGCCCAACCTGCTATGACGTGACCCCGCGTTATAGAAAGGGAGCGGACTCAGGGCGTACAGGAATGCCCTTGGTCCTTAACAGGTTAAAAAAAAGATGCACGTCATCCATATCTGACCACTACAAAGTGCAAGGCTATTAACCCTTTAGATCCTGCAATCAAACCTGATTGCAGGGCCTAAAGCCGGCAATCGCGCAGTCCCCATCACCTTAACTGATGCACAGCATTGATCAGTGTTAGTAATCAAAAGAATCCATGTTATAGTACCCTATGGGGATTAAAAAGAAAATAATAATAAATGTGCATAAGCTCTCCCCCTAATAAAAGTTTGAATCACTCCCCTTTTCCCATAATGTAAAAAAAAAAAAATGATAATAATAATAAACATATCTGGTATTGCCGGGTGCCTAAATGCCTGACTTATTAAAATATAATGTTAACTAAACCACATGGTAAAAAAGTCCTGAATTGCGAATTTTTGGTCCCCTTATATAGCATATAAAATCTATCAAAAGCGATCAAAAAGTCCATTAAAAAAGAAAATGGTATAGTTAAAAAACGATCAAAAAAGATCAAAGCGCAAAAAATTTGCCCTCATATAGCCCTTCATACACTGCTCAAAAAATTAAGGGAACACTTAAACAACACAATGGCCCTCATTTACTATTGCAAACCCGACATATTTTATGCGCCAGAAATTCTATCTGCGCCAGAATTTGCTTCCTGGCTGAGGTTTTGGTCACTTTTGTATGCTGGCGGTGCTTTCACTTTAGTGGTAGCATGAGACGGAGTCTACAACCACACAAGTGGCTCAGGTAGTGCAGCTCATGCAGGATGGCATATCAATGCGAGCTGTGGCAAGAAGGTTTGCTGTGTCTGTCAGCGTAGTGTCCAGAGCATGTAGGCGCTACCAGGAGACAGGCCAGTACATCAGGAGACGTGGAGGAGGCTGTAGGAGGGCAACAATCCAGCAGCAGGACCGCTACCTTTGCGTTTTGCAAAGAGGAGCAGGAGGAGCACTGCCAGAGCCCTGCAAAATAACCTCCAGCAGGCCCCAAATGTGTCCACTCAAACGGTCAGAAACAGACTCCATGAGGGTGGTATGAGGGCCCAATGTCCACAGGTGGGGGTTGTGCTTATAGCCCAACACTGTGCAGGAGGTTTGGCATTGCCAGAGAACACCAATATTGGCAAATTCGCCACTGGCGTTCTGTGCTCTTCACAGATTAAAGCAGGTTCACACTGAGGACATGTGACAGACATGACAGAGTCTGAAGACGCTGTGGAGAAAGTTCTGCTGCCTGCAACATCCTCCAGCATGACCGGTTTGGTGGTGGGTCAGTAATGGTTTTTTGGTGGCATTTCTTTGGAGGGCTGCACAGCCCTCCATGTGCTTGCCAGAGGTAGCCTGAATGCCATTTGGTACCGAGATGAGGTCCACAGACCCCTTGTGAGACCATATGCTGGTGCGGTTGGCCCTGGATTCCTCCTAATGCAAGACAATGCTAGACCTCATGTGGCTGGAGTGTGTCAGCAGTTCCTGCAAGAGGAAGGCATTGATGCTATGGACTGGCCCGTCCGTTCCCCAGACCGGAATCCGATTGAGCACATCTGGGACACCATGTCTCGCTCCATCCACCAACGCCACGTTACACCACAAACTGTCCAGGAGTTGGCGGATGCTTTAGTCCAGGTCTGGGAGGACATCCCTCAGGAGACCATCCACCACCTCCTCAGGATCATGCCCAGGCATTGTAGGGAGGTCATATGGGCACGTGGAGGCCACACACACTACATCACATCAAAGTTGGACCAGCCTGTAGTGTGGTTTTCCACTTTGATTTTGAGTGTGACTCCATATCCAGACCTCCATGGGTTGATACATTTGATTTCCATTGATAATGTTTGTGTGATTTTGTTGTCAGCACATTCAACTATGTAAAGACGAAGGTATTTCATATGATTAGTTCATTCATTCAGATCTAGGATGTGTAATCTTAGTGTTCCCCTTATTTTTTTTGAGCAGTGTATTAAAAAATAATATGTCATAGGGGTCAGAAGGGGACAATTTTAAGCCTACTAATTTTAATAAAGATACTGCGTCATTTTTATGGAAAAGTGCACTGCGTAGAAATGCAGCCCACTGTATAATGTTTTTTTTCCCAGTTTTGCCCCAGAAATATATATTTTTTGGCTTCACCATACATTTTGTGGTAAAATGAGTGATGCCATTACAAAGTACAATAATTCCAGTAAACAACAAGCCCTATAGATGAAAAATTTTTGAAAATGTTTTGAAAAATTTGAAAAGTAATGGAAAATGAAAACGCAAGAAAAAAATAAAAATAAACGGGGGGAAATTTTTCCATCACATAGCCCTTTGGCGTGTATTTTTCTTGATACATTTTGTAAAAATAAATAAATAAAAGATGCCTCAGGGATAAATTTCCTATTTGTCACAATGTAATCTTCTTATTCTACAGGCAAGCCTATTGCATTCTAAAAGCCCAGTGAGATATCATGGTGCACAAACAAAATAGTTAAATGACAAACTCAGCTCTTCTATATTATTTATGCAGTGAAATGTTAGTGAGCAGGTATACACAACCGCCCAGGAATGGAACCAGTTTTCCTGATTTACAGTTTATTTTCCTTATGTCCTGTTTTTCATTCTCAATCTCACACTCTCCCAGTTAAATATTAGGTATGAGGTCCTTTTCTGCCTCCTTTTTCCCATGCACTCGTACACATATGTTCCTATTAAAAGATCGTTCCGAGCATCTTCAAGGGCCACAGCATGAAATACGTTCATTGTTTCATCATCTCGACATCTTGATTGTAGAGTAATTGAAATGAAATGCTCCGTCCTGCCAAGAAACCTACAACAATAGAGATAGGTGGAGCGGAGCGCAGCGTCTGAAAGTAGCGAGTGCCGGGTTCCCAACCCAAAGAGTGTTATTATGGATTAACTGGAACAGGATTTACAAGAAACTGTATAGAAAGGTTAAATTCCATATATCCAAAGGGGAATACAATGATAACAATCCTATATTTTATATTAAAGTGGAAAGCTTCTAATACGCCCCAACATACAGAATGAGTCACTGATATACAGTATGTGGAAAATATTGACATTACAAGCCTAGGAATAGAACAATCTGGTGCTGTGTGTTTAGAACCCAGAGGGTGAGTGATTTAACTCCTGTTAAAGGGGTACTCCAGTGGAAAACTATTTTTTTCATATCAAATGGTGCCAGAAAGTTAACCCCTTGAGGACCCGGGGTTTTTCCGTTTTTGCATTTTCATTTTTTCCTCCTTACATTTAAAAAATCAGAACTCTTTCAATTTTTCACTTAAAAATCCATATGATGGCTTATTTTTTGCACCACTAATTCTACGTTGTAATGACGTCAGTCATTTTACCCAAAAATCTACGGCGGAACGGGGAAAAAAAACGCCATTTTGTAACTTTTGGGGGCTTCCGTTTCTACACAGTACATTTTTCAGTAAAAATTACACCTTGTCTTTGTTCTGTAGGTCCATACGATTAAAATGATACCCTACTTATGTAGGTTTGAATTTTTTTTTACTTCTGGAAAAAATCTAAACTAGATGCAGGAAAATGTATACGTTTAAAATTGTCATCTTCTGACCCCTATAACTTTTTTATTTTTCCGTGTATGGGGCGGTATGATGGCTCATTATTTGCGCCGTGATCTGAAGTTCTTAGCGGTACCATTTTTCACTTTCATTTTAGACGCGGCGTTCAACTTTGAACGCCGCGTCTAAAGGGTTAATGGCGCGTGGCAATGCGATCAATGCCGCGTGCTATTAGCCACGGGTCCCGGCCGTTGTTAGCCACGGGTCCCGGCCGTTGCTATGACACGGGGTCAGGCTGTGGCCCCCGTTATAGAACGGGAGCGGACGTACAGGTACGCCCTGGGTCCTTTACAGGTTAAACAGATTTGTAAATTACTTCTATTAAAAAATCTTAATCCTTATCAGCTGCTGTTTACTACATCACTAATTACATTACTAATATCTTTTCAGTTTGACCTCTGAAGTGCTCTCTGCTGACACCTCTGTCCATGTCAAGAACTGTCCAAAGCAGGATAGGTTTGCTATGGGGATTTGCTTCTACTCTGGACAGTTCCTGACACAGACAGAGGTGTCAGCAGAGAGCACTGTGGTCAGACTGAAAAGAACTATACAACTTCCTCAGTAGTATACAGCAGCTGATAAGTATTAATATTTTTTTATATAAGTAATTTACAAATCTGTTTAACTTTCTGGAGCCAGTTGATATGAATTTTTTTTTTCCACCGGAGTACCCCTTTAATATAACATTTACCCTAACTGAAGAACATGGTGTTATTATCCGCCATCCATACAGTATACTTAGGCAGAATACTATTACCTCCGGGTGCCCTGTACTACTACTGCCATCCTCCTCATGCTGCACACCCACAGCACAGCTGCACAAGTGTCAGTCTCAGATATTTGCTATAGATCATGCAAAATATATGCAAATTCAACACATGTAAACATAACTAAAAAGTATGTTTTGTTTGCTTTATTAGGTGTGAGGTATAATGCATGAATAAGTAAATAAATAAAAATATATATGTTACAGTTAAAAACGTTTTTTGGTTAAAACTTGTTTTCCCTAGTGAAAACCAGTTCTTACTGAACACCTTTGTCAAAACTAGAATTTATTGCTGTTCCCTAGTCAAAACCAGTTTTTACTGAATGCCTTTGTGAAAACTGGAATTTACTGTTTTTCCCTAGTCAAAACCAGTTTTTACTGGACGCCTTTGTGAAAACTAGGATTTACTTATTTTCCCTAGTTGAAACCAGTTTTTACTGAGTGCCTTCGTGCTAATCAAAAACCCAAATGTCAGTTAAACCTGGTTGAAACTGGAGAAAGATAGTTTTCACAAAATTACTCTGAGAAAACCAGTTTGAATGAAATGACTGTAATACGTGAAGAAAGTCAGGCACCTTATAATGGTATAAGACAACTCAGAGGAGGTATTGTCTGGTATATATCATTGAATCTGCTTAAAAACTAGTTGTAACTAGGGAAACCTATTTGAGTGAAACAAATCAATTAAAAGCAATTACTGTGGAAAATCAGTTTTAACTGTAACATAGATAGATAGAGAGAGAGATAGATGGATATATGGTTTTCTTTTACCGTATTTGTATTTCTTAATTTAGAAAAAAATTATAAATTGTTATTTTTAAGTAAAAGAAAGTTACAATACGCAGAGTTTTTGTTTTTTTTGTTGTTTTGCTATATAATATGTATAGGTAGGAAATGATTTTGCAATGGTCGTTTTTCCATTATTTGTGTCATTTGTATGTGTTTTTTCAACCTAATATATCCCCAAAAAGGTTGTGTGACTGACTTCCAAGGCCCATTTAAAATTTTTATACATATTTTTATATTTTAGAGTGACATCAGTTAGCAGAATAGATCAGATCTGCAATGATCGAGCAGCCCAGATAGATGGATAGATTGATAAATAGATAGATAGCTGTGCAATACCTATATAGACAGATATGATAATATTAACTCTATGAGGGACATTTATCAGTGTTTGCTTATGTCTTCCTTTATTTAATACTTTTTTCTTTACTTTTTTTTTCCTTATGTGTGACTTATTTATCAACTGGTTTCAGCCTGTTGATAATTTTCTTTCACGTAAGCAATTTTTCCTTTTTTACTTTGGTAGTAGCTTTTTCTGCTCCTTGTTTGAGCTGGAGTAAATTTAGTCAATTTTTAACCTTGTTGCGACTTTTTTTTGCGCAGTTGCGACTGTCGCAGTTAATAAATACCAGACTACCCGTAGTCCATTTTAAAATTATTACTTCGTAGTTACGTTTTGGAAAACTTACTTTTCTTGCTTTCCAGTCAAAATGTTGCACGAAAAATCGCGTAGTCGCATGGACGACATTTGTGCGACATTTTTAGTTAAAAAAAATTAACTTAATCGCTTGATAAATGTCTGTCTATATTTATAAATCACACACACAGATTCCACTGTGCTTCACACTCAGATTGTTCCCTGTCCTAATTTGGGGCTCACAATCTAAATTCACCTACCAGTATGTTTTGGAGGAAACCCATGTAAACACAATGGCCGACATTTATCATTGTCTTTTAAACAGTTTTTTTTTTTTTTTGTCTATTTGTCTAAAAAAGGCGCTAAAAAGGTGCAAGCATGGTTTATTTGCTCCTTTTTTGTGCCTTTTGGTTTACACATTTCTGCTGATTTTGAGTTGCAATCCACTGATTTTGGCAATACACATGATATGGACGGGTTTTTGAACTGCGCCTTTTTGTAAAAAGGCGCAAAAAAAGCGCAAAGCCACTGAAAAGTCTCTAAACTACACCAGCCCAGACTTAGCTTAGCTTTTTGGTGTATGTGAAGAGTAAAATTTCTGAAAATGTGACCTGCACAAAATATATGAAATGCTCTGTGACCATTTAAAGGGTACCTCTCATCAAATAAACTTTTGATATATTTTTGATTAATGAATGTTGAATAACTTTCCAATAGCATGTTAATGAAAAATATGCTTCTTTCTATTGTATTTTTCCCGATCAGTCCTGTCAGCAAGCATTTCTGACTCATGCTGGAGTCCTAAACACTCAGAGCTGCCAGCCTGCTTTGTTCACAGCCAAACAGGCTTTGAACAAAGCAGGCTGGCAGCTCTGAGTGTTCTCCTTTGTGAACAAAGCAGACTGGCAGCTTGTAGTGTTTAGGACTCCAGCATGAGTCTGAAATGCTTGCTGCCAGGACTGGTAGGGAGACCCCTAGTGGTCATTTCTTCAAAGTGGAAATTAAATGGAAAGGAGCATATTTTTTAATAACATGCAATTGTAAAGTTATTCTGCATACATTAATCTATAATATATCCAAAGTTTTTTTGATGAGAGTTACCCTTTAATACATTTGCTGCACATTATCAGCACACAAAAAATGGTGTAGAAAAATGCTTCACTTACACCTACAATGATAAATGCTTCACTTACACCTACAATGATAAATGCCCCCCAATGAGAACATACAAACTCATTGCCGATAATGTCCTTGGTGAGATTGGAAACTATGACCCCAGTGCTGCAAAGCAACAGGGCTAATATTTACCCCTTTATAACCTGCGCTGTATATAAATATGCCTTGTATATACGGTGCGGCAAGTCTATGAAGCCAGCTCAGGAACTGAGCTGGCTTCGTATCCTTTCGGTCCTGGCTTCTATCAGCAGCCAGGACCAGCGTCTAATGCCGGACACCAGCAATCAGGCCAATCGCGATGTCCCAATCAGCTCAGAGGATGACAGGAGGGCTATACCTGCCTCCTCGCCGTCCGATAGATTCTCCAAGACTCCCGTCAATGGAGCAATCGAGCACCAATAACACTGATCAATGCTATGCTATGGCATAGCAATGAACATTGTATGCAATATAATGATTGCATGTTATAGCGCCGATGCGGGACTTAAAAATAGTGTAAATAAAATAAAATTAAATAATAGTTAATAAATATGATTTAACCCCTTCCCTAATCAAGGTTTGAATCACCCCTGTTTCCCATAAAATATACATATATATATATATATATATATATATATATATATATATACATATGTAAAAAATACTAAAGTCCAGATTTGCATATTTTTGGGTCCATGTGTATACCCTAAAAAAACATTTTAACAAGTTTTCATCAAAAAGTCCCATCAAAACAAAAAATTTGTTTTGTTTCGCCCCACAATTTTTTTATTTATTTTTTGTTTCACCATAGATTTTGTGGTGAAATGATTGATGTCATTACAAAGAACAATTGGTGGGGCAAAAAACAGGCCCTCATATAGGTCTGTTGGTGGAAAACTGAAAGCGTTATGATTTTTAGAAGGTGAGGTGGAAAAGACAAAAGTGCAAAAATGAAAAAACCCTGTTTCCTTAAGGGGTTAACCAGATAGATATGAGATAGATAAATAGATAGTTATGAGATAGACATATAGATACAGTAGATGGATAGATAGATGTGAGATAGATAGAAAAAAGAAATCCTCCGCAGCACACAAATCTGTGCAAAAATTAATTAATCCAATTAATTCACAAAATATCACAAATCAATACACACAAATATATATTACAAATGTGATCAAATCATGTATTTGTGTGTATTGATTTGTGATATTTTGTGAATTAATTGGATCATTGAGTCACTTTTGATATCTGATTGGTATTTCTATATATCGTATTTTTCGCCGTATAAGACGTACTTTTTCTTCCCCAAAAAAGGGGAAAAAGTCGGTGCGTCTTATACGGCAAATACACCCCTATCGCGGTGGTCCCTGCGGCCATCAACGGCCGGGACCCGCGGCTAATACAGGACATCACCGATCGCGGTGATGCCCTGTATTAACCCTTCAGACGCGGCGATCAAAGCTGACCGCCGCGTCTGAAGGGAAAGGGATACTAACCCGGCTATTCAGTCGGGCTGTTCGGGACCGTGAAATCGCGGAGGTCCCGAACAGCCCGACTGAATAGCCGGGTTAGTGCTTACAGGACACCAGGAGGGACCTTACCTGCCTCCTCGGTGTCTTCTCCGTTCAGGGATCCCCTGTATGGCCGGCGCTCTCCTTCCTCGTCATCACGTCGTCGCGTACGTGCGTCGGCGTGCGCAATGACGTGATGACGGCGACGGAGAGCGAGGATACCTGGCCGGCAGCAGAGACGTTCCGGAGCGACGGGGACACGCCGGCAGCGATGGAGCGACATCCAGGGCAGCGGTGACGGGTCCGGAGCGGCGGGGACACGTGAGTATTACCTCCTATGCAATGGTCTTCAATCTGCGGACCTCCCGATGTTGCAAAACTACAACTCCCAGTAGTTTTGCAACATCATGAGGTCCGCAGGTTGAAGACCACTATTGGGTTCAAAATCTTCATTTTTTTTGATTTTGCACCTATAAATTGATTGCGTCTTATACACCGTTGCGTCCTATAGGGCGAAAAATATGGTATATTGTATGTTGTGCACTATTGTACTGAGCTTGAGAAAGACCAGGAGAGCTGGTTGAAACGTTGCTTGATTTCACTCTTGTGTTGATGGAATAAACTACACCATTTTTGCACGGATTTGTGTGCTGCGGAGGATTTCAATTTTTCTGCTTATGTTTGGACCCTTGATCCAGGTCTTATCTCTGCATGCACCTCAAGAAACAACTCAAGTTTGTTTTAACTAGGTGGTGCTGCTTGCCTCCTATTGCTAGATAGATTATGGGGTAGGGCTGCAATATAAGCCCTACCCCGAAAATAAGACCTAGTCCAGGGGTAATCTGCTGGCGCACCGCGGTCCAGATCCGGACCGCGGCCGCCAGTGATGCCCGCAGACCCCACATGGCCACCACAGTAATGCCCGGAGACTCCACACACCTCCCCCCCCCCCCCAGCCGCCACAGTAATGCCCGCAGACCCGACACCGCGCCCGGCCACCACAGTGCGGTAATGCCCGCAGATTCCACATCCCCCCGTCCACCCCAGTAATGCCCGCATGCTCCAGCTAGCACCAACCATTTATCTTCAGTGCTGCCCATTTTTCTGGATACTAGATATGAGATAGATAGATAGATAGATAGAATATTTATATAAGAGAGAGAAAGGAGAGAGATATTTATATGCGTCCTGGTTATTTTTCCTGGATGCCATTAAAGAACTAGTCTGTGATGTGAAGAATGGAGGGTGACATGTTAGCTGTTATACAAGCAATGTAAGCACTCAGCTTTCACCAGCTCTGCATAGGATTTTCTACTTAGCAGCTTCTTGGCAAAACAATTATTTTTTTTTCCTTTCTAAGGAGGTAAATTCTCCAAAGTTGTCAGACATATCAGTGTTTAGCATATTTAAGCTACACCCAGATTTACCAAGTCAGTTCTAAGGGTGTGTAAGACCCCGAGTGCTGACCCTCCTCTCTTTTCACACACGTACTCACTTTTTCAACCCATTTAGCCATCACATATTTAATTCAGGCACTAATCATGTCCATACCGATATCTTTTGGCTTCATCTCCCCTTCTTGATGCCAATATTTCATGACATCAGTTTTATGTACTCGTTTACAAAAAAAAATTTATATTAAATTCATAAATGTTTGGAAAAGAATATGAGGGTCTAAGCGATGGGAAGGAACACGGAATCAAAAACTCATCCAAAAAAAACGATAAATATTTCTGCCCATAAAATAAATAAAAAAAAACAAAATGTGAAAAGGCTCTTAAGGCAGCCAAATCTGATATGTTTTGAATATTTCTTGGGCATTCCTCAAGACGTTCTATTTACTATTATTCTTTGCTTCAGTGTGGCTGTAGATTTGGATGAGGTAATGGTTATTTTTTTTTCTCGCGAAAAATAAAAATGACAGTGCGAGCAGACAACAGCCATTAAAAATGAAAATTAATGGTAGCGGTGGGTCATTAATCACGGCTCTCCGCAGCCCATGTGACGCATCAAAATTAGGGCTGATAAGACGAGAAAATAACACAAAACAGCAGTTCTGAAGTTTAGATTGGTTATTTGGGATACTCACTATTTGGAAGTTTTTCAAACAGACTTGCTAGTTTATGCTACATAGAACATTCCGAGCTTTCATCTATATGCGAGACAGAAAAGTGAATAATTAGCGCGGTTCAGCAGAAAACAATGACTGCATTCGCTCTGCTAACTCTTCTTGGAATGGACTAAGGCAAAAGAGAGCCAAACCTTGATGTTTAATTTAAACCAATCTTCTTTTTCATTGTGTCTTGGATTTTATGTAAGTTACATCTAGTGTCCTAAGTTTATAAATGTGCAGGTAGATAGTAGAGGGGAAAGTCCTGATATATATTATTTATAACCCATTATTATACAGCGCCAACTTAGAAAGAATCTGTCATTGTCATCACTGAGGGTACGGTTATTCTGAATGCTAGAAATCCTCAAAGGGAATCTCGGGGGAAATGTAGCATTCTCAATGTGAAGTGTTAGTCTTATACCCAGGCTTGTTTGGGTCTCTGCCAGCTACTGGTAAGAATCCTGTCCTCCTATCTTGGTCCCTCCTTAAGCAAGAAAGAGAGAGAGAGAGAGAGAGAGAGAGAGAAAGAGAGAAAGTTTACCTGCCTGTGGAGAGGTTTACAACAAGAGCTCAACAGCATCACCCAAGGACCTTACCAGGTTTCAGATCAGGTCCAGGACCAGGAGCTTGCCAAGCTACAAACTTCAGCAACCTATACCCCGCAGTTGGGAATTGCTGCTATTGTGTGAGAACAGATGTTATGGGAAAAGTTAGGAGCCAACCAGTCAACATTTAATGCAGAAAAAATATACAAGTAACTAGTGACCAAATACAGGCTAGAGTGGAGACTATAAGTTCCAGACACCCCATCAGAAACCTCAGTTTGCAGGTTACCCTAGCTTCAGCAAAATCTTACTATTGAAGTAAGTATGATACTGTGACTCCACTTGTAGAAAAATTTGGTTGCCTATAGATAAAGGGGTACTCCGGCCCTAATACATCTTATCCCCTATCCAATGGATAGGGGATAAGATGTATGATCACGGTGGTCCCGCCACTGGGGACCCCCGAAATCTGTCATTTCGCACCCACCTTTGTAAGCTCTCTGCAGCGCTGGAGGCTCCGAGTGTGAAGTGTGACGACCACAGGGCCGGAGTACCGTGACATCACCACTGCACCCCTGTGTGACATCACGCCCCGCCCCCTCAATGCAAGTCTATCCTTTGGATAGGGGATAAGATGTATTAGGGCTGGGGTACCCCTTTAAAGAGTCAAGGGTCTGGCCTCCTTTCAGTATCACTTTATTAGGGGTATGATAAAGATCATACTCACACTTTATTAGGGATATGATAGAGATCATACTCAGTGTGCCCCAGGGGGAACCGTCACCAACAGCATCTGCAATGCAGCCCCTTCCTCACTGTGCCAGCCTATGGTGTGTGGGGACAACCCTGTGGAAGCCCTCCTGCCAGTTAGTGTTGCTCGCGAATATTCGCAATTCGAATTTTATTCGCGAATATCGCATATTCGTGAATTCGTGAATATTCGCGAATATAGCGCTATATATTCGTAATTACGAATATTCGTTTTTTTTTTGTTTTTTTTTCACAGTACACATCACAGTGATCATCCCTTTCTGCTTCCAGCTTATGTGGTGTAAGAAGGCTCTAATACTACTGTGTGAGACTGGCGTGCGAATTTTCGCATATGTTAATTTGTTGTTTATGCAAATTTTCGCATATGTTAATTTTCGCACACGCGAATATTCGCATTTGCGAAAATAAAACTAGAATATTACGAATATGCGAATATTCGCGAATATGACGTATATTCGTCCATACATTCGCGAATATTCGCGAATTCGAATATGGCCTATGCCGCTCAACACTACTGCCAGTGACCAGTGTGACAAAGACCTATGGGCTGTTGCACGTATGATTTAACAGAACATAGGGATAAGGGATGTCCAAAGGGCAAAACCCTTTTATCCCATCAAAAGGCTCTGTCCAAGAGTCATACACATTCTGTATAGTCTCCCAAAGCAGAAACCATTACCTATAGATGACTTGTCCACTGAGACAACTCCTTAAACTTATCAGTTTTTTTCCTAGCCAGGAGTCAAAAATGTCTTTCTAGCACTGTTAGTTTAATTTAATGGTCTATATATGAATAAATGTGAGTGGTTCTTTCTAATGGGAGAATGTCAGCAGTCTAAAATAAGTGCACATATAGACAGATTATAAAAATGTTTCCCAAATGTGGACCAAAGGGGTGAAGGCAAAAGCAGAAGCGTCTGTTTCTTCAGGTTTTAGGTAACAACAATGCATGGACAGTACTTACACGAACAGATTGAAAAACAAAAATGACCAGCAAGAGTTGAGTCCTGAAGCAGATTATATGTAGGATCGGTAGAAGAAATAAACTAATACAAGCATAAAATCATAAGACCAAGAGGAAACATTTAAAAGGGTACTCCGCCCCTAGACATCTTATCCCCTATCCAAATGATAGGGGATAAGATGTCAGATCGCAGGGGTCCTGCCGCTGGGGATCTCGGCTGCAGCACCCACCTGTTGCGGCTTCTGGAAGCGCTGGCGGCTTCGGCTCCCAACCACGGTGACGTGAGATCGTGACATCACGACTCCGCCCCTGTGTGACGTCACGCCCCGCCCCTCAATGCAAGTCTATGGGAGGGGGCATGACAGCCGTCACGCCCCCTCCCATAGACTTGCATTGAGGGGGCGGGGCGTGACATCACACGATGCGGAGTGGTGACGTCACGATCTCACGTCACCGTGGTCGTGAGGCGTTAGGATGAGAGCCTCCAGCGCTGCCGGAAGCCGGCACAGGTGGATTCTGCAGCCGAGATCCCAGGGGTCCCCAGCGGTGGGACCCCCGCGATCTGACATCTTATCCCCTATCCTTTCAATAGGGGATAAGATGTCTAGGGGCGGAGTACCCCTTTAAGATAGCCTATTGCACCTGAGTACTGTCCTAAGTACAATGTAAGAAGGCACCAGTTAATGGCCGTGGTAAGTGGGGATCTCTGTTTCAAATATTGCATTCAGATCTTCAGGTTACCTCCTGATTCAACCTAAAATATCCTCTTTTGTTTGTTATCATAATTATTATTCATGTTTTGCTGTAATTTGAGATATTTTCCCATTTTTTTCATGTACTGTGAATCAAAGTGATTATATGAAATATTTTTACTTTTTACTCATATTCCTAATGAAGGACATTTATCAAGCTCCATAGTAGATATTTTTTGCGTAAAAAAAGTCACACGTACTTGCGCACGTGCGACTTTTCTATACATGCTTCGACTTTTAGATTTTTGCTTATCCCAGCGCACATTTCTGAAATCTGCTTACGTAGTATTTTTTTTTATTTTTACTTTGCAGTGGTCATGTATTTATCAAATGCGATAGTCGCTCTTTATGAAGAAAAAAAGTTGCATCTCCATTTAAAAGTCGCATTTGTATTTCAGGTCCAACCTGGCCTACAGAAGGCTTCACTATTGTTTATGTGCCTGTTGGTGCTTCACTGTCTTCCTTCCTGTAAACTCCGGCCTCAGCGCAGCGACACAAGACTCCACCCACCAAAGTCACTAAATGCAGGTTCAAAATTTTACAAAAAAGTACAGATATTCATGGTGCGGCATAGTGTGTTTAATATTTTTTAATTTCTGAGGAGGGTGGATGGGTTGTTGCGGGATAGTTGGAGGGCAGCTATTTAGTTCCAGGCAGGCCAGTCAGGGTGTCACCCGATGTGGTACAACCCCCTCCCCGTCACTCTCTAGCAACTCTACTGGCAATAAAGGGTAGATAAAGAACCTCGGCTATTAACATAAGAGAAAACGTTTCTGCTTTAAAAAATGCTTTTGTAAGCGGGTTTCCCGGGTTTTGCTTACGTGCGATTTATCAACGTCGTGCGACTATTTGATAAATAGGTCACATGTAACCAAAAGTAAGTTAAAAATAAATTGTCATATAAAAGCCATAAGTTTGAAAAGAATGATAAATCTTTTCCATATTGGTTTCAGTAGTATTCAGTCCTCCTTGGGGTGTTTCTTGTTGGCAATACATATGTCTTAGAGCTAAAATAGGCCATTTTATTTTGGTACAGAGAAAAGGGCCAAACACAACAGGCGCTACTGCCCTAAATGAAGCATGCCTTGCAATGATTTGTTGCTTTTGGGGAACTTTACTGAACAATGAATCATTCCTTTAAGTGGTTAGCCATACCTAAGGAAAGTCCAGATTTGTAGAGGAGGCGAAGACAGGTCTAGCACATTGAGCGATGATAGAGGGATTGAGATCTGCCAATCTTTCTCAAAGTGCCATATTGGGCAAACATTTCAAAATAAGTAAACAGCTTTACCCTTTATTATGCTGCTTTTGTGTTGGTAAACTTCGAGTGAAACAGTAACTATGGAAATCAAAATGATTTAGATATATCTACTGACTTTGTTTTCATAATCCAGTTCCTTCATGTCCTGTTTATTAAAGCTACATTGGCCTTTTAAGAACAATCTTTTCTTGGTTAATAATCTGGTTACATTGTTTGTTGCAGGAGGAGCCAAGTTTTTTGAGTATAAGATCTACGTTTGGTAAAACCTAAATTATGTAATCTATTAAGGTAATGGGGTGATATTTGTGGTGAGTGATGGGCACCATTGCTTTGGCAAGAGCCTTGTAGAGATGTTCTGGTTCCTTCATAATAGTCATTGGAGTCCCATTTGGTATTACATTTTCTCCACAGCCATGACTTCTTCATACGAGGTGGTGCTGCCCCTACCTTCTTTCCTACTCTTTATTACAGTGTATGTGAACCCTAACAGCCAACAGCTCTGGGCTAGATGCTATATAATTCACAAATGAGCATTTAAAGGACTAGTGCAGAGAAACATAACTTATCCCTTATCCAAAGGATAGGGGATAAGTTATAGATCACGGGGGTCCGACTGCCGAGACTTCCCGCGATCTCCTAAACAGGGCCCTGCAGCCGCGACTGACACACCCCCTCCATGTATCTCTGTGGGATACATGATGGTGGTGTGTCGGACGCCGCTCCGTGCGGGGTCGGCACTCCCCCTCCCAGCAGACTGCCGGGGCTCGGTTCAAGAGATCGCACGGGGGGGTTCCAATGGTCAGACCAACCACGATCTATAACTTATCGCTTATAATTTGGATAAGGGATAAGTTATATTCCACTACAGAACTCCTTTAACTAGGTAGAACAAAAATCCCAGTATTAAGAAGGTTCTATAATAATATCTTAAAAATGTCCCAGACTGTATTCTCTTTTTCTTAAAGGGGTATTCCAGGATTTTTTTTTCTTTAACTATGCTACAGGGGCTGTAAAGTTAGCATAGTTCATAATATCATGTCTGTTCCTGTGTTTGATGGCTGGTCTCTAAATTACTTTAACCCTGATGTTTATTTTTAACAGCATACAAAATGGGTGTAGTCTCAGGTTTTCCCAGGTTGTAATGTGGCCCAAGACATTCCATCAATAATCAGATGATGTAAGGGAGCCTGTCTGCTTCAATGGGTGGGGCAATCGCTGGGTGGGAGGGAGATCATTCTCAACAGGGCTGCAGAGAATTGTCCCAGGTGTGCTTCAATGGGTGAGGTGGCTAATGTGTGTGGGAGGGAGAAAAGTGAACACAGATTTACAAACAAGGAATCCTCAGACTTGTAGTTGGAGGGAGGGAAATCAAACAGGAAATAGCCATATCACAATATAAAAGCAGCAGCGTTATGGTGGACTCACAACATAGCCATTTAGCCCCAAGACAAGCACAGATCCTTCCTAAGCATGTCCATTACTCGCTGACAGGTAAGTACTAAAATCACCTTCTGGTGGATAATCCCTTTAAGATGTATGTAAGCTCTAAAGCCAAATTACCCAAACAGAATTTCTTTGTCACCTTTTGTAACAGATTCTTATACATAAACCATCCTGCTTCAATGATCTTTCCATTACTAAGATGACAAAATGACAATATAATGCTGATTGAAGGAGTCATGTTCTATGTCAAGAAAAACTAAATCAGAAAAGAGGCACAATGCCTAACTCACTATGCAACATAGGCCTTACTAATACTGTTCTCTTTGTATTAATTAGGGGAAGAGTCAAGTTCTCCGAGCTCAGCGCTTGAAATTCGTCCAGCAACATCTTAGATCACTTAAAATAATCAGAAGTTCATGATGTCTGACTCCATTAGGACAATGTTTTTAACGATCCCTGCATCCTGCACCTTGTTTACAGATAAGCTGTCATGTATAATCATATCCCAGTATGGATAAATGCATTTTCCAAGCCAAAAATTATCAAGCATTGGTTAATTCCATGAACACAGATCACACTTTCTGGTTGCACTCATAACCTAAAGTTTTGGAACTAAAATGGACAATTACAAAAAGATTCCATTTCATTCACATCAATACAGTACTCATATGACATATGACTAGTAGGGTTCAACTTCCAAAGAACATGTATTATTGCACAGCAGTCCAGATATTTTCGGTGCTTGTCAATTCTTCTGTTTAATTAATATTTTCTAATTACCAGAATTATTTATTAAATACTTTCATTGACAAAAAAAATAAGGCACCCAGATAGAAATGCCAGATTGCTGCAAAATTTTGCATGCAGTTATGTGGCAGTCAGATAAGTAAATGATTAATGGTGTGGTCTGATTAGACACTGGGACTTGCCACAAGATAAAAGTGTAAAAGTGTTGTATCCAGGCCCAGCGGTCCTATAAAAAGGCTCTCAAAGGCTACTTTTGGGTAGTGTACATCTTGGTGGAAGATCTGTAACTTCTACACATGCCTCTGTGATGCACTCGAAGACATTTTGCTCAGTTGACAGACTTTGAGAAGGGATAAAGAAGCATGGTGTTTATTTCAACTGCCTGAAATCTAAGTCATTCTGACCAAGCTTTTAGGTGGTGTTAGGTGCATTGGTTACATGACAGCCAAGACAGACCACTAGTAGAGGGGATCTGCCGACAAGCACAAGCAGCTTTCACAGTTTCCTTGTCTCCCATCCTGACACAGGTGGCACCTCCAGTCTCTGCCCGGACCGTATCAAAGCTCTTTGCTGAAGAAAATTTTATGTCATGGCGCCCATTTCATGTCCTGCCATCAAAAATCAAGGACCATTGCCTTTGTTTGCAGTGCTGTCATGAATGAGAAACCTGAACTGCCACTGCCTTTAACAATGAATCTTGTTTCTGTTTGGGATCCAATAGTTGGGTTAGAGTATGGAGGCCTCATGGTGAGCACTTCAATCATGTTTTTGCCCCAACTACTGGTGTTATGTTATGATATAGGGAGCCATTGCATATGACATTTGGTCATCCCTAGTAGAGTTACGAGGGACAATGATAGCTCAGCAATATGTGCAGGACAACCTATGGTCACATATGTGGCCTCTCTTGGCTTCCAGCTGGCAGCTTTCAGCTGAATAATGCTTGTCCACACACAGCAAGAATTCCATGTATGTCTATGCCAGATTGCAACACATCCTTGGCCGGCCTGGTTGACATATTGCTTTTAAATGCCAATTCTGATTATCTTAAGAAAGAAAAATAATGGGTGGACAATATTATGGAATTGTTCAAGTTATTTGCCCTCTTATCAACATCTAATCCCTTAAAAGAGTTCTCCACCTAGGGCAATCCCTATTTGTTAGAAGGGTTCCTTGATATTGAGCTGACTACAAAGCTCGGACCACCAGCAATCAGCTGCAACCTGAAGTTAAAGGAAATCTGTTACAAGTGTCACCTGCACTATCTGCAATCTGTTGGTACCGACAGATAGTGCAGGTAACACTGATGACCATGGTACTTACCTTGTCCCGTTCCGTGCAGGGGATCTTCTCCGTTAAGCTTCAGCTTCGGGCCCAGCTTGGGGCATGGGCGGAGCTTAGTGACATCACCGCTGCTGTTCGCTAGCTCCGTCACAAAGCTCCACCCATGCCCAAAGTCGGGCCGGAGCTGAAGCTAATGGAGGAGATTACCGGAGACCCCCCAGCACGGAACGGGACAAGGTAAGTACCTTTGTCATCAGTGTCACCTGCACTACCTGTTGGTACCGATAGGTTAGTGCAGGTGACACTAGTGACAGATTTCCTTTAAACCTAGCAGTAAGTGTTCAACCTCCCTTCAGCACCTCCACAGGGATGATGAAGCATTACACAGTGCCCATTCAAATCAATGGGATGTCTGGATGTCCAGGTTCTGCAGAGCAAGAGCTTCCCTTACCAAAAGCTGAGGATCTGTAACAGGGAAAACATTTATTTATTTTTTATTCTGAATTAACCCTTCAACCTTATATTATAACACAAGCTACTTTATTTATTACATAAAAAATTACAAAATTCCTGTATTATCCATCTTTGTTTAAAACAGTATATTTATGATGACAGAGAATTTGATACAATGAAACATGATGCAGTGTGAATGTCCACTCCCTAGGCTGAGGCCTACGAAGCTTCCCACAAATCCAGGCCTTGACATGTGTAAGAACAGAGGGAACTTGAAATTACGCAGTGTACTCTGTGAGTTGCAATACAAGCCAATAAATTAAATTTTATTAAATTTAAATGTTAACATCCACTTTAAACCATTCCACTTTCCCAGGAACACTACTCATTAATGGGGCATTCATACCATTATATAATAGAGTGTAATAACACCGGCAAATTTCTTCCCCCAAATACACTCAGCCAGTATCTAAGCAAATTAGCACAAGCAGATAGCACAAAGAACATGCATCCTCCTAATAGGAAACTGCACAGTTCTGTCATATGTTACAGGTTTATTCTGTTCATTCAAAGCACATGTTAGTACTGGGTGGATCGGAAAAAAATGTTAAGTGGTTCACAAAACTAAATAACTTCTCTATTAAAGTTATAAAATTTTCTTTGTAGACTTCCAGATGTGCCTGCACTTGATGCTCGTAGTTTTGTGAGGACGATGGAAGTTTGAATGAGTTCAGATCGGTAACAAAGAAAGATAAAGGTGACTTGTAAAAGGGCAAAGATACTAAAATGGTTTCCTGTTTGTATAACTGTTTACACCCAAAGGTGCTTGGCCATTGTTGCGTACTTGGATTGCACTGATCATCATGTACATGATAGAGATAGGAGAATGAAATCACTTGAAGTTTTGACCAATGGAGGAAAAGGAAGAAACCTAAAACCTAAGGCTGGTTGGTAAGGGGCAATGGGTTTAGAGGTTGTGAGATGAACAATACTTGTAAGCTCTACCTGGCAGGGGAGTGAGTTGGTCTGTCAGAGCTGTGGCATCTTGTGTCCAAGGCAACATCACCATTTCTTACATTGCACTCATTAATGCTGAAGCTGCAAGGACAAGACCCAGTTGCACTGTCTGCCATGATCCTCCAAAAACCTTTCCGCAGTTCCATTGTTTGGTTATCTGCCCTCTTGTTGAGTTTCCTGGATTTTCCTGATTACTTCTGTGGTTTTACTGAGTATGACCTGTCAGCTGACAGCTTCTAGCAATTCAGACATACCAGTGAAACTCAACCTATTGCTGTATGGATAGTCTAGGCACAGGTGTCCAGAAAATAAATATGGTGTTGGCCCGAAAGCTTGAATCCATAGATATAAATAAGAATATTCATAGACAAATTCCTTATAATTCAACTTCCCTTAATTGTAGAATCATTGTAAAATTGTAAAACACAAGCAAGGCATCTTGTACATATTTAAGTTAGACTGACACGTTTCTAACTTACCATGTGCTTTTAGTCATAGTCTTGACTACCTGCCACCTGCAGCCAACTGCCTGTGGCGAATTTCTTTTTACCATGTATCTGACTATCCTGGAGACCCTGACTTGGGTGTTCAACTAGAGAGTTCACATTAATTGGTGGGGGGATAAGGGTGAAAAACAGAAAGATACCTCAGACTCTTAGGTAAATTCAATGATGGTTTTTGAAACATGTCTTGCAACATCAATCAGCCAATGTTTCTTTATTGTGCAACTCTACGTGCTGGCTATCATCTAGCTGAAGATCAGGATCACTGGTACACTCTTTGGAAAAGGTTTATTTTAATAGTAAATAAATAGTAAAAATAGATAAGTTCTGTAACTAAGGAGAAATCTGTTCACCTATATGTTTATATTGACCCATCACCAACTGTTATAAGCTCCAGATTTTTGTATTAGTCTACACCTAATATGCTTTGTTAGCTTTAAAGGGGTTGTGCGCTGCCCTGCAGTTCGGAGCTCTGCTCACAGCGTCCGGAAGTTCATTACTTATAAACAAGGGATCTTGGGACTTGTAGTTGAAGGGAGGAAACTGCAACACGAAATAGCCATTTCACAAAAAGAAAGCAGTAGCATTATTGTGGATTCAGCCATTGAGCCCCAAGACAAGCACGGATCCTTCCTAAGCATGTCCATTACTGTATGGCAAGTAAGTACTAAAGTCCCCTTATGTTGGATAACCCCTTTAATAACAACCTCTTTCCTTAATTTGTTTTGGAAATAATGCCATGGGCTGTGTCTTGTAGTGTAGCTCAGATCGCAAATATTTCAGTGTTGTAATGCTATATCCAGCCTATGAACAAGGGTAGCACCTTTTCTGGAGATAAAGCATAATGGGTAACTCATTTTGCTACACTCACTTGTTACAGCACTTTCTACTTCTTGTCTCATACTGCCATGGCCTCTTTTGGGTCAATCCCCTTCAGAGGCTTGGTGATCTAGAGTAGATGTTTTGTTGCACCAACTAAATTATTTCCATCTAAATGATAATAAACTTACTAATGTAAAGTGACCATGCCAAAACCGCTCGATATCATTGGTGCCAAGCTGTGTCCACGATATTACTAGTGATTACTAAGATGTAATGAAATATTGTTCTAGACACACAACAGCAAAGATAACAAGCTTTGAGTTAATTTTGAGTTTTGCATAGCCTTCATCTGTACCAAATTAGACTCTACCAATGTTCCAATGCATCTAAAAAGACCACTAACATTACTTCATGCAGAAATAATGCAGCCTGGAGGAAGATTTTGGTAGCAAACACCAGTTGCCTTCCAAGAAAATGGGGCTGTAACTATGTACTCGGTGTTAAAGGGAATGGACCAATTTTGCTCAAAACAACATAATAGAATCCTTATGCAGAAAGAAAGTGATATTGGTGCTTCGTGATAATGCTATAATCATACACCACCCCCTGTAAATTACAAACACCATAGCAACCTGTTCCGCAGGGGTGTGGTGACAAAGTGGAAGCCACACTCTGCCCCGCCCTTGCAGAACACCTTGCTGAAGACTCCCAATAACAGACATAATATTAGATGAGTTGTGAAGAATTTCAAACATCTTGTAGCAAAATATTAATGGTTATACCTCGTATTATTTTCATGTAAGACAACACTAAACAATACAAAATATTTTTTTATCCAAAGACAAAATGTTCAATGCATTATAGGGAAGGGGGGGGGGGGGAGAATTAGAAACACATGTGTCTGATACCTTCTGGAACATCAAGTTGGGGGGGGGCATATAAAGCTTAGATAATAAGCTCCTCACGGACTATAAAATGCAGACAATGCAGAACTATGCCACTTATGCAAACCGACTAGCGCCAATTATATTGCCCGAGAACCATATATATTATGCAAGTCATACATTTATTAACGTTGTACAGGTCAGACACACAGAGCGCCAGGAGAAGTAAAACTGACAGCAGAACATCCTATTATGGTTTAAAGCATCATTCCAGCAGACACGAGAATTTAGAGGCGAACGCAGATCTATATTGAGATTGTCTGAGACTCTGTTCTCCCACGAATGTTCTGCTCTCCCTCCTCACTGCACATAAACCAAATAGTACTTGGAGGGAATACGATTCTGTCTAATGATTTTAGACTGTTGATAGATCGTGGCAGGATAATAGAAAGAATGAAAAAAAGGCAATTTTTCTTTTATGAAGCAGAAGAGGTCATTGACTGAAGGCAATGACGCCGGCACATTTAGGTGTGAAATGGGGGCAGTCACCATATGCGTTGTCTGCTTACATTACATTTGAGCCTTTTATTAGAGCAGTGGTCTTCCAACTGTGGACCTCCAGATGTTGCAAAATGACAACTCCCAGCAGTCACCAATAGGGCAAGCATACTGTATTTTATTTATAATTTAAACTGACCTTTAAACACAGGGGCAAACTTGCAATGGCAAATGCACCAAAAATTACCCCCCCCAAAAAAAATTCGTCTTTTGTGACCTGCGCCACTTTTATTATGAGTGTTAGATACTTTTCGTCATCGGAAAAGGGATGTGGCCTCTGTATAAAAGAGGTGTGGCTTCGGTAAGCGGAAGTGACTTATAATGTAACACCGTGCACCAAAAATGCCCCAAAATTCTGGCACAAGATCCTGACACAGTATAAGTCAACTTGCAGTCGGCTAGGCAGTCTAAGAATATGACAGATTTATCAGCCAGAGCCACTGTGATAAATGTAGTACATTCCCAGACTAATCTGTAAAGAAAAGAAAAAAAAGACTAGAGGGTGGCACCTTGTGTGTTATCCTAGATATAGGGGTCCCCAGATTATGCAGGTTCTATAGGTTAACCGCTCACCTTAAGCCTACAGAAAGTACCCCTATCATCATATTTAGGGGTATATAGCTGGAATTTTTATTTTATTTTTTTCTCAAATTAACTTGTGTCAGAAAATTAAACAGATTTCTAAATTACTTCTATTTAAAAATTGTAATCTTCCAGTACTTATCAGCTGTTGCAGGAAGTTGTGTAGTTATTTCCAGGCTGACCACAGTGCTCTCTGCTGATACCTCTGTCCATGTCAGGAACTGTCAAGAGCAGAGAGAGGATTGCTATGGGGATTTGCTCCTACTCTGGACAGTTACTGACATGGACAAAGGTGTCAACAGAGAGCACTGTGATCAGACTGGAATGAACTACACAACTTCCCCTGGAGCATACAGCTGCTGATAAGTACTGGAAGGATTAAGATTTTTAATAGAAGTAATTTACAAATCTGTTTAACTTTCTGGCACCAGTTGATTTGAAAATAGTTTCTTCCCCTCGAGTACCCCTATATGGTTCATGCTGCATGTGTTTCCTTCCTGTTTTTTTCTTCCCGTATGTGAATGGTTACGGGACAGTTAAAAAGACTGTTGTGGCATGGACAATAGTTTTTTTTATATATGCCCATGCTTAAGAGAGGACCCTAAGATTGGGTTCACACATAGTATTTTGGTGAAAACCAGGAGTGGGTCCAAAATAAAGGAAACGGTGCATTATAGTTGATCTCGATGTCGGTTCTTCTTCTGGTTTGGCCTAAAAATTCTGACCAAAACATTACGTGAACCTCTGCAGCCTAAGTCCCCACTACATTATGTGTGGTCTCTGAGCTCATCAGCTGCACCGTTTAGTAGTGTCTCTGCATGGGGGCTGTTCTTCACGCATCGGCCAAATCATTCAACGGCACCAGATGGAGAAACCTAACTTTGAGTGAACTGTTCTAATAACTCAATTTAACACATCAGAACATATCTCTTATTTCTTCTCCCTTTGGCGACCACATATTTACAGAGTGATGTAAACACCATAAAATATGAATCTCATAAATGAGCACTAAACAAGATTTGGCAAAGACAGAGAAATCCAGGCCTCCTATTGGTGACGGGCAATTTCATTACGACTAATTAGAGAAAAGAATGACATAAAGATACTTGACCCATATCAGAGATCCAGATCTATTACAAATGGCGTCATTTGTTCAGAAACTCGAAGCCATAGAAAGTTTCCAGAAATATAAACTAGTTAATCCCATCGTTTCCATTGGGTTTAACGTGTGAAGCTTCCTCTACATTAAATAACTTAATGCTCTACATTCTAATACCCTTTTTGTTGCCTTTGCTATAAAATACTTTTGGAAAGTTCTCCTTCCAAACATTTGTGAAAGAAATCAAATGCATTTGACTTGAATCCTTCAGAGGAATCCAGTTTGTGATGCTCTTGAGAGCTCCCCTTTCCATACAATAATTTATTTCCCTATGATATAAAATAGGGCTCTCTGTTTTTAATTATTTGCTAGGCTTAAAGCAGAAATATACAGGTCAGATTGAATTGCAGGAGGCGCATTATATTAGAACGCAGAAGGAGCAGTTTTCCGTTTTGCATAGAAATAGGGAATTCTCTGTGCACGTATAAAAGTGTCAGCAACTGCTCCGCTGTTAAACAGTAAGGTGCATGTAGGAAATATACGTCACTGGATATATTGCCCTCTTGGATTTGTTAATAGTGACTTAACATTAATAATAATACGTTGCATGAGATTGTATATGAATGATGAGTAGAGTTTTGGTCTGATGCTGGCCCTACACATTAGATGAATGTCAGACGAACTTGGCGGGATCGCTCAACCACAAATGAACTAGTATACTGTTAATAAGACTGGAGCTGTGATCACATGATTAGCAGCCATTTCATGAGAGATAATGCTGATTGGTGGAGACTGGTGGACCCAGATCCCCACTAGCTGAGAGAGAGAGAGACCTTCTGGCAGAGACAAGCACTGAGTCCAGATGTCTGGTGAATACAGTGACAGGAGACTGCTTCTAGACTGACCTGGTTAATGGTGTTGTGATGGTAAGCCTAAAGCTTCCTCCCTGTTCCACTACAGGGCATCTGTCTCCTTACTCAAAGTAAAGACAGAGGTTCAGTGGTAGATATTACACAACGCAGGCTGCTTCAGTGATTCTGCGGAGAAGGACTTATAAGGGCCCCAACACTTCTATGTCCACCAACGGCCATTAGGGCGAAGATAAGGGGGTGGGCCGCAGGTGTGCTAGTGGTTGGGTGAGGAAAATCCACATTGCATTCCTATCTGTGTTACACTATTTTGTTATCCTATGTATGTTGTTCATTTGCTACTTACTATATAAAGTTAGTTCACATTAGGCTGTGTCAGTCTCATTGTACCAAGTATGTTCCCAGTGGGACCACATCCCTACCCCGGATGCTCCACTGGGGGGAGGCACTGCCTCAGACATGTACCCCAGCTCCCAGATAGCGGAGGCTCTGGATCCGCCTGTCAGGCGTAGTGAGGTAGCTAGGGTAAGGGACCCCAGAGACACTACGGGGCACTCCCAAAAACCCGCTACATATATATATATATATATATATATATATATATATATATTTCCAGAAAAGAATCAGCACTGCATCACCTCTAGTACTGTGCAATAGTATCCAATAGCTTGCCACAGCTATAGTCCATACATCCCAACCAAAGATACAGCACCAGTTACGAGATCTGGTATAATGCTGGCTTAAATCTTTATTGTGCTCAGGAACACACATGCAATGTTTCCGTCTAGTGGCCTTTTTCAAGCATAACAAATACTTCCCCAAAGCAATCTTATATATACATAGGGTAAACATGATTGGTGCAGATGCAGGTGATATTCCCTGGTTGGACTTGATGGACGTATGTCTTTTTTCAACCATACTAACTATGTAACTATATACATTACATATTAGTCAGTGAAACAGCCCAACATCTATGATAGGCTAAAATAAGTAATCATGTGATCTACATGTCAAACATGTTGTAAACACATATCAAAAGTGCTTAATATGCAGTTATATAAAGGGCATATCATTGACCAATCGGACTGTAAGAAATTGGGGAGTCCACATGTTAAATCATAGTTACCGATCTGAGCTGTGAAGCCGATCAAATCAGTTTGCAGCATATCGTGGGTCCGCTGTTTGTAAACAATTCAACTGCGCAGAATGTATTAATGTCAGTATCCGTCATCCTAATACATGTGCAGATCTCCTATCTTTCGCTGTCGGTCAGTCCGCAGATCCCTGTTATAGTGAAAAGACATTACCTCCAGATCGTGTGATGCACGCGTGCAAGAAACCATCGCACGAGCATACATCCAATCCAGACACAATGCCCCCCACCCCAGGAATCTACATATGTGTGGAAAAATTATCAAAAGGACATAATACTCTTTTTTTTATCAAAATCAGCAGACATTTATAAATAATGGTCAAATTGGTCTCATTATTCATATCACAGCCGTGGAGTCCCCATTGATATTTATCTTCCGATTCCAGTAAAGGGATGTGTAGTGCCTATAAAAAGTAGGAAAAATCAATAAAAACCTTTTATATTAAAAACAACACCTAATCGGTCACATATACAATATTCTATTAATTACTGTCTCTCAACAAAATGTGACTAAAATAAACAGAAATAGTGAAAGAAAGAAAGAAAGAAAGAGAAAGAAAGAAAGAAAAAAGGGGAAAAAGGGGAATGAAAGGAAGAGAAAAAAACAAGGGGGGGAAAGGGAAGAAAAGAAGCAAAGAAGAAAAACAAAGGGGGAAAAAAGAAGAAAAGAAAAAGAAAGGAACAAAAGAGGGGAGAGTAGAGGAAAAGAAAGAGAGTAAAGGGGGGTGAAGAAAGGGAGGAAAAAGGGAGAAGGGGGAGGGAGGGGGAGGAAGGGGAGGGGAAAAAGGAAAAGGAAGAAGAAGAAAGATAATTCAGAAGAAAAATAGAAAAAGAAAAGAGTGAAAGAAGGGAAGAAGAAAAAAGGCAAAAATCACATATACGGTTTAAAATTAAAATGAAGTGTTTAACATGTGGATCCATTTCGATTCCTTTTGTTTCAAGATTTTATCTCTATCGCCTCCTCGTCTAAGTGGGGGGACATCACCAATAATTCGGAACCTTAGTTGGCTGATGTTTTGCCCAACTTCCAAAAAATGCTTTGGAATGGGGAGATCAGTTTTCCCTGTACTGATAGAGGATTTGAGACTATTCAGGTGTATTCTACATTCATTTGTGGTTTCGCCCACATAGTAAAGTCCACACGGACACTGGAGCAAGTATACAACATACGATGATCTACAAGAAAATCTATTATTGATGGTAAAATGTTGCCCTGAGTGGGGATGGACAAATTAGTCTCCTTCTATCAAACTGTTGCAGTGGCTGCATCCAAGGCATGGGAAATTACCCTTTCTCGGGCCCAGCCGCTCGCCAGCATTTCCAGTTTTTTTCTTCATGCTACCCACATCTGATTTCACCAGCACATCCTTCACATTTTGTCCCCTTCTATATGCCATCATTGGGGGACCGATGAGATTAGAGGTTTTTTGCACAATCACCCAAAATATTTACAATCTGTTTGCTACATGTAGTATTAGTCCTCAATTGATGTACCTGACAGTTTCGATCTTGCTGTTGTAGCAACCTATGGGGATACCCTCTCTTTCGGAATTTATTGCAAATTTCATCGAGCCTACCTTCCAATTCCTCTGTGGGTGGTACAATCCGTTTCACCCTCAGTATTTGGCTCCATGGGAGGGACCTAATCATTGGTTTGGGATGAAAACTGTCGTAAAAAAGCTAAATGTATTTCAGTCTCCTTGATATAAAGGTCAGTTACCAATTTTGTGCCCCGCAGATGTACTGTGGTGTCAAGAAAGTTTAAGGACTCTGTAGAACTCATCATAGTAAATTTCTCTTCCGTGTATATGTCATTAAGATTCCTGAAAAAATAATTCAATTGATCCCTCGCCCCTGTCCACAATACAAAGGTATCATCAATATACCTATACCATGTTTGTACATATTGGAACAGGGGAGAGGGATAGATGTAACCTCCACCTCGGTCATATAAATATTCGCGTAGGTGGGCACTATGTTTGAGCCCTTGGCAGTTCCCCTGTCCTGGACATAGAAGTCATCCCCAAACCGAAAATAATTCTGTCTGAGGATGACTCCCAATAGGTCCAGGACAAGGGCATGTCTGCATTTCTCAAGCATTTTTCCACAGAAAGAATACCCCTATCATGGTCAATGGAGGTGTATAAATTTAGAACATCAAATGACACCAAAATTGTGTTAGGAGGACATTCCAGGGTTTTCATTTTGTTTATAAAATCAGTGGTGTCCTGTATATAAGATACAGCACTAAGAGCATGTTTGCACAGAAGGTTGTTTAGGTACCTTGCTATCCCAGAGAACACAGAGTCCCGCCCAGAGACTATTGGTCTAGTGGGGGACTCCATAGGTCCTTGTGGATCTTCGGTAACATATATAGTACTGGTTTACGTGAATGCTCCTGGACCAAAAAACTGAACATTTCTTCATGACACCATTTTCCACAGCTCTTGTTAAAATACTGTCAATCATGTCCTGGATCCTCATCAGGGTATCCCATCCCAATTTGGAATATACAGTATGGTCATCTAGTTGTCTATATACCTCTGCTAGATATAGGGGGGTGTCTATCACCACAATGGCACCCCCTTATCCGCAGGCTTGATAGTGATGTTAGGATTTTTAATCGCATCCATTTCAGACCTAGAGGCATTATGCCACCTATCTCTATTGTTGTGTGTAGATTTTAGTTGCTCATTCTGTTCAAATACAGTTTGTGCCTCAATGCCCCTATGGGACCTCTGAGGTTGATAATTGCTCTTATTAAATAGTCCCACCTCTCTCAATGTGATCTCAGTTTGTTTATGTGTGGATGACTAAACATCTATGTCCATAACATTCTCAAAATGACATTTCAATAAATCGATCTTTACCGAAAACCAGTCTATGTCACTAGTGGGACGATATGATAGGATGTCACTAGTGGGACAATATGATAGCCCTTTTTCAAGAGCACTCATCTCAATTTCAGACAAAGAAACAGCGCTAATATTTACCACTAACATCCTCTCCTGTTGTTGGCTTGTCCCCTCGGTAACTTGTAGGTCGTCTTATGTCTGGTCTGAACGCCCCTTTCTGTGATTTCTGCCCCCACGTCTCCTTCTGGGTGGGGGCCCTTGGACAAATATATATATTAGTGTTTCATAAAAATGTTGTAGAAATCATGACTTATAAAAAAGACCACTAGGGTCCCTGCTGCAGCATCATCTTTGTCCCAACTGAAGCACAGGGTGGGGCCAAGTCCAGGAAGTGAAGGCAGGACTAGCACTTCTCTGTGCTCACTCCTGTCCTATCAGACTGCAGTATGAAAACAGAGAGGATGGGGTTTCAGAGCAGCCTACAGTGATTGGATGAAGAGACCCAGAGACCCACAACAGACTGAGGGAGTAAGTGAATGTATGGTGAGTGAGGGCGGGCTCAGTGCTTGCCTCGGATACGCTCCTTCCTGAGCAGTAAATGTCAGAATGAGTGAGCAGCAGATCAGAGGGATTTGTGAGCAAAATACAGAAGCTGGACACATCTGCATGACCTAGTGAGTAGCATGTATAAGCCTTTTTTTTGTGTGTGTGTGATATTACAGGTATGCTTTAATAATAAGATTCCCCCAATAATGGGCGAGGACTCTGTGGGCCCAAAAAACGTACACGATTAAACTTGCCCAACCCTTCAGTAATGATTTGTACTTTTGAGAATTTGTATAAGGAATGAGCTTTTTTCTTTGACATGCATTGTAACAGGAAACACTTCTGAGGACACATCCTTGAGTGAACCTATTGCTGTTTTATTGCTAGAGCTTGTATCCCTCTCCAAAAACTCTACTACATAGTTCCATAGAAGTGGTGATGTCATAGACATAAGGACCATCACCTGCAGAACCTCTTTGATTAGCGCACTTTTCCAATTTACTTGATTCTGTTTATTTCTCTTCATTCCTGACCGCATTGTCCTGTGATGAACTGTATGAGTAGCTGTTCTCCTTGTAAGAATGGGAAAGTCATCAGTTGTCTCCAGCTCCAAAGCGTCAACACTTGTGTCTTCTGCCAAGACATTTTCCAGCAGTATCTGTATAATGACGCTTCTGCAATATGATGCTGCATGTCAGGTGGCTTGTAGATGCCTGTGATGACCCTCATGGTGTGAATCTTCTGTAAATAGCCTAAAATCTAAGGGCTCTTTTATACTGGCCAGATAACCTGATAGGAGATGCTTCCTTATAGTGGTTATCCAGCCAAAGATAACGCATCGTCTTTGCAGAGGATAGGGCAGTGTTTCCCAAACAGGGTGCCTCCAGCTGGTTAAAAACTACAACTCCTAGCATGCCAAGACAGCTGAAGGCAAATACTGCCGAAACACATCCTGTTATACTTTTCATATCAATTACTGTATATACTCGAGTATAAGTTGACCCGAATATAAGCCAAGGCCCCTAATTTCACCCCCAAAAAACAGGAAAAGTTATTGACTCGACTATAAGCCTAGGGTGGGAAATACATCATGCCCCCCATGTCATCATCCCCCCTGTCATCATCCAGACCCCCGTAATTAACACCCCCGTCATCATCACCCCGTGATCATCACCCTGTCATCATCACCCTGTCATCATTACCCTCGTCATCATCACCCCATCATCATCACCCCGTCATCATCACCCCGTCATCATCACCCTGTCATCATCACCCTGTCATCATTACCCTCGTCATCATCACCCCATCATCACCCCGTCATCATCACCCTCGTCATCATCACCCCGTCATCATCACCACATCATCATCACCCCGTCGTCATCACCCCGTCGTCATCACCCCGTCGTCATCACCCCGTCGTCATCACCCTCGTCATCATCACCCTTGTCATCATCACCTCGTCATCATCACCCCGTCATCATCACCCTGTCATCATCACCCTGTCATCATCCCCCCCCCCCTTCATCATCACCGCCTGTCAATCCCTTCAGTGGTCTTCAACCTGCGGACCTCCAGTTGTTGCATAACTACAACTCCCAGCATGCCCGGACAGCCATCGGCTGTCCGGGCATGCTGGGAGTTGTAGTTTTGAAACCTCTGGAGGTCCGCAGGTTGAAGACCACTGCGGCCTTCGTCATCATCCAGACCCCCCTTTAGTTTTCTACTCACCTCCCCTCGGTGGGAAGGAAGGGTGAGCTGGTCCGGGCCATCAATGCTGTAGCTTTTTCTTCCCCTCAAATCTGACAGAATTACCAAACAAAGTACCTGACGGGAATGTGAACAGAGCCTAAAACAAGTGAATCTGTAGATGACATCACACAAGAACATAAGATGCACCTGCACCGATTGTCCTTTCTCTACCCTCATTTGTCAGTCCTTGCATATTTAACAGGACTTTACCTATTCTTTGGCCACCACAACTTAAAATGTATTTCTTAACTGTGTTGCCAGATGTTATTGAGGAACATGGATAGAAACTGCAGTGGTGCACTGAAGATTTAGCATGTTCTCATATCATAAATCTTATACTGGGAGATAAATTGTTGGACAGACAGGCACTGGCTTTTATCACAACTTATCTCTCCATAATCGAGCACAGGCTTCACAATAATAGGAGGGAATTTATCTCCCACTGCTCTTCCTATTGCACGTCTAGAAATACTCTTTAAAGGAGTTCTGTGGTGAAAAATAACTTGGCCCCTATCTAAAGGATATTGATCGCGGGGGGTCCAAGCGCTGGGACCCCCTCCGATCTGCTGAATGGGGCCCCGGCAGTCCACTAAAAAGTGGGGCGTGCCGACCCCCGCACGGAGCGCCGGTGAAGTGGGAAAAAAATGTGACCCATAGCCGAATGTGACCTGAGCTCCTGAGCTCAGCACTCTCAGTCCTTCTCAAGGCTGATCGCTCTTAGGGATTAGGATTAGGGGTTGGGATTAGGGATAGGGGATAGGATTAGAGTTAGAATTAGGGGTTAGGATTTGGGATAGGATTAGGGGTTAGGATTAGGGATAGGGTAAGGATTAGAGTTAGAATTAGGGTTTAGGATAAGAGTTAGGATTAGGGGTTAGGATTAGGGAAAGGGGTTAGGATTAGGGTTTAGGGAGTGAGAGGGAGCCGGCGACTGTAAAACAGAAAAGTGTGTCCCTGTGCGCAGAGTCACATTCTGTTACAGGTACACAGTTTTCTTCATTACATAGAGATACATGGAGGGGGGTCGGCTGCGACTTCCTGCGTGGGTCAGAACGGCCGCTTCAGGGGCCCCGTTCAGGAGATCACGGGGGGGTCCCAGCAGTCTAAACCCCCACACCCTCCCCCAGGAGGATTAACAGAGGAACAGCACAGGGTTTTTTTTTTTTAAAGATGCTTCAGAACTGGTATTTTTAATAGGGAATGCAAGTACTTACCAAAGCAGATTTTGCTGAGAAATCTATGAAGGAAATCTATCTTCTGTAATTGCTGATAACAGCTGCAGATACCATTGAATTACCTTTTCATTTTTCAGCCAAGTGTCAAGGAGGCATAGTCCAGCTGCTCAAGTGTCACAACCTGGGGCGCCTCTTCACTCGCCTTAACCCCCCAGCGGAGGTTTGTCAGACAATGGCATTTGAGCATTTCAGTTCCACATTTGACTGAAAAATAATAAGGGGATTTTATATGTTTTGGCAACCACCATCAGCTCCAGGAACAGTACGGTGTCCAAATGCCACTGCCTGGCACGTCTGCTACTTTTTTCCTCACATCACAGCTCTCTACGTCAATCAAGGAGAGGCTAGGAGTTGATCGTGAGCAAGGAGACGTGCCAGGTTGTGGCACTTAGCTGAGCTCCGTCTCCTTGACACTGCTCATGAATAAAAAGCTGATTTTATAAGTTTGGTAACTATCACTAGCACTAGGAAAGGTGCAGTTCTCTTTTATATCCTAACAGCTATCCAATGGTGTCTGCAGCTCTTAGCAGCAAATACAGCTGACAGATAAAGGGAACCTGTCATCACTTTCACGCTCTCATCAAGACGATCCCTGGTGCCTTCTCCCTGCCTTTCCAGCGTTGTTTTTTATAGGGAAAGATCTCTCAATCAAGGCAAATGTGGCAGATAAAATCCACAAGGGACCATCCCATTGACTGGTAGTTCAGGCAGCATGAAAGTGATTACAAGTTCCCTTTAACTCCAAGGCAGTAAAGGATGGTTTAGAGTGAACTACTTTTGAGTCACGAAAAAAGGTAAAGGCTAAATTTAGCCCCTTGTTGGCTACACTTGGTCTATGGAAGGTATACGTTAAAACTTCTATTTGTGATATACCAGCGTCTGTCAGTAATGTAATGTAAACATAAAACCAAATGTGAAAAGGGCCCTGTTGTCATGAAGTGGAAAAGAAGAAAATATTGTAGCAGCAGGAGGATTTAAACAAATTTGTATTTTGTAAAGGCTTGAACTACTCTAGGACAAAACTCCCACTACACAAATGACATCAACTTTTACAGTGGGAGCTGAAAACAAGACAACTGCACTGGGAGACGTCATTGCCGAACAATTTCATATTTCAGGACCATGGAAAGAGGGTGTTTTGGGATCATTTCTTAAAATTGTCCTCAATATCATTTTCATATAAAGTAAATAAATTTTTTTTTTTAAAAGGCTCAGCGCCTGTAGTGCAATACTATAGGGAAGTAAAGTCAATGTTAGATGTAAAGAACATGTGAACCTTTCTAGATTGGGTACACTATTGTAAATATACAGAGACACCAGACTATTCTGCTGCTGAACCACAGTACTGCAGTGTTATACGTCTTTTGGTATTGATAACACTGCCAAAAGCTGAGATTACTTATTAAGGAATAGCCTTCAAATGTCCCTACATAAAATTGTCTAGTTTCCCAGTACTTTGCACAAGAAATAGTTTTATGGCATAATACATAAATTTATGTTAAATTTGCATAATGCATAAATTTATATAAGGTACTGGAGAGTTAATGAAAATGTATGTATGTGAATTGGATCACATTTTTTTGCGTGCACTGAGGTATTAAAAGAGTAGAGGGTTAACAAAATTGCACAAAATGCACAAAATGATGCTTTGGTCACATGATTATCCAACCACTGGTTGCAGGAGAAGTCCCTAGTCCAACCACACTCTCCTAGAAAAAGGGGCCAACCCAAACCTGTTAGAACCAGTTTGAGCCTGGCTCTTGCAAGTGTCATTTGTCATCAGCTCTACTACTGTGCAGACTAGTCAAGTTAAAGGGGTACTCCGGCGCTAAGACATCTTATCCCCTATCCAAAGGATAGGGATAAGATGCCTGATGGCGGGGGTCCTGCAGCTGGGGACCCCGTGATCTTGCACGCAGCACCCCGTTACAGCTGTCACGCCCCCTCCTATAGACTTGCATCGAGGGCGCGGAGCGTGACATCCCACGGGGGTGGGACTTGCGAAAAAAAAAAAATTGCAACTCTGCTGGTGCAGGGAATGACAAATTCTCTTTCAATTTTACCTTTACAAGCTATTCTCTAACTTTAGTGCCCATTAAAATCAAGTACACCCACAAACATCACCAGCTAGGACACAACACAATGGGTGTGCCCCAAATACTACCACCACCACCACCACCACCTTGTTATTGTGTCAACCTGAGGAGTGTGGAAGTTCTAGTAGAGGCACTCCAGAAAACATGACCACTATGACCCACACCACAACAACGTTCATTATCCCCACCAGCTCAGTGGTTATTCTAGCTAAGTTCCCACTGGACCCCCACCAATCACAACAAAGTAGGTCAGTAGAGCTATAGTGGGGGGACAATTGACCACAGTACTTGTGATCAGTCCAGAGGTTGGACTTCCACTGATCAGCTAGTTATCAACTATTCTATGGGAAAAAACATTTGCACAGCCCACTGTTCCAAAATTTTTTTTTTACACTTACAGGCTGGTGTAGACCCCAACTTTTCCTTTTCATATGGGGTAAAAGGAGAAAAAGGCCCCACAAATTTTTAACGCAAATGCTCCAGAGTACGGAAATACCCAATATGTGTCCATAAACTGTTTCCTTGAAATACAACAGGGCTCCAAAGTGAGAGTGCACCCTGTGCATTTGAGGCCTAAATTAGGGATTGGCATTGGGGTGGACCCGGATGCAAGTGTTAGGCCTTATTCTCACTGCAGAATTTCTTCAAGCGGAATTCCACTTTGGGTAAAGGACCTCTGGCGCCGCTTGCAGGACAGTTCCCCCGCTCTCTGCCCGGACTACCGTGGGTGGGCAGAGCGGGGGAACCGAACTTTAACCCCCCCGATCCCCAATCTGCTATTGGTCGGTCGCTTCTGCCTGACCAATAGCAGGGATAGGAGGGGTGGCCACCTCACTCCTATCCCCTGCCACCTCATTCCTATCCCTTCAGGGGGAGCGGGGCTGTTTGGACCGCCCCAATTCCCCTTATTTTCTGGGTCACCGGAGACCTGTATGACCCGGAAACGCCGCAGATCGCCGGTCTGATACGACTCAGGACCCCCCCCCGCAGGCGGGTAGGCGTCCCGGTCCAGTCCCACCCGGCGTGTGGCGAGGACCGGAGAAACACAGGGCACAGTCCTTAACGGGTTAAAGAGTACCTGTCATCAAACCATATTTTCTAAACTAACTCAGATTATATTCCCTAACTACTCCTAACACCCCTACTGCCCTTAATTTTTTTTTTACAAACTTTAAAAATTTACAAACTTTAAAAAGCTCTGTCTCACACCTTCCCCTTGCTCACATTGTGTGAGCTACCGGCAGGAGAAAATGGGCATTCCCCAGCAGGTGAGACATCATTGAAGCCTGCGAGAGCTGTGCCTCGCCATGCCCCGCATGCACTTCCTGAGTTTGGTCTCCTGCCAGGCCGGGAGGAGACCAAACTAAGTGTTTGACTTGTGCAGGGAACAGAACAGAGCCACTTAGTGGCCGTTTTTCAATCACATTAAAAACATATAAAGGTTGAGAATTTTAACAGCAAGTAAATAGCAAAGTGTGTTAAAATTAAAAAAAAGGAACAATTTATTAAAAAAGTTGAGTTTGGTGACAGGTACACTTTAACCCCTTAAGGGTTAAAGCATACAGGTACGCCCTGACGTCCTGGTACTTAAGGACACAGGACGTACCTGTACGCCCATGGGAATTCCGGTCCCCACCCTTGCCGGGTGGGGACCGGACCAGGATGCCTGCTGATTGGGCGATTTGCGGCAATTCCGGGCTGATCGGGTCTGTGGTGAGCTGATCGCCAGAAAAAAGGGATGATCAGAGCTGTCTCTGACAGCTGTGACCATCCTGAAGGATAGGAGCGAGGGGCCACCTCCTCCTATCCCCTGCCATTGGTCGATCAGGACTGAGCAGTGGTGTCCAAAGTGTAGCCCTTCCAGATGTTGCAAAGGCAGTTCAGGCATGCTGGGAGTTGTAATTCTGTAACATGTGGCCCTTCAGATGTTCATGTGTAACATGTGTCCCTTCAGAGCGGGGGGGAACACGGGCAGCGAGGGGAGAGCATGGGCCGGCTTACCGGATTGACGGAGGCGGCAGAGACGGCAGCAGAGACATGCGGCCGGAAAGTGCGGCGTGGAGAAGGCTGCAGCGAAGATCGCGGTAAGTGATCTTCACTGTGGCCTTCTAAAAGCTGCAAAACTACAACTCCCAGCATGCCCACACAGCCAAACACTGTCCGGGCATGCTGGGAGTGTTTTACAACATCTCAAGTGGCACAGTTTGGAGACCACTATACGGTGGTCTCCAAACTGTAGCCCTCCAGATGTTGCAAAAGTACAATTCCCAGCGTGCCCAGACAGTCAGGGATGCTGGGCGTGTAGTTCTGAAATATATGGCCCTTCAGATGTTGCAGAACTACAACTCCCAGCATGCCTGGACAGTTTGAGCATGCTTGGAGTTTAAGTTTTGCAACATCTGGAAGGGCTACAGTTTGGAGACTACTGCACAGTGGTCTGCAAACTGTTCTCGTTCAGTTGTTGCATAGCTACAACTCCCAACATGTCCTTGAGCTGTCTGGGCATGCTGGGAGTTGTAGTTTTGCAACAACTGGAGGCACACTGGTTGGGAAACACTAAGTTAAGTAACAAACTGTCAGTGTTTTGCAACCAGTGTGCCTCCAGCTGTTACATCACTACAACTTCCAGCATGCACTGACAGTCAAAGGGCATGCTGGGAGTGTTAGTAGTATGCCTCAGCCTCCAGCTGTTGCATCACTACAAGTCCCAGCATGCCCTTCAGCTGTCACTGCATGCTGAGAGTTGTAGTTTTTGCAACAGCTGAAGGCACATTGGTTGCGAAACACAGTTTGTTACCTAACTCAGTGTTTCTTAACCAGTGTGCCTCCAGCTGTTGCAAAGTACAACTCACATCATGCACTGATAGAGAATACATGCTGGGAGTTGTAGTTTTGCAGCAGCTGGGGGCACACTGGTTGCGAAACACTAAGTTAAGTAACAAACTCTCAGTGTTTTTCAACCAGTGTGCCTCCTGCTGTTGCATAACTACAACCCCCAGCATGTACGGACAGCCAAAGGACATGCTGGGAGTGGTAGATTTGCAACTCGTTGTAAACCCCCGCCCGTATGAATGTACCTTGTACATTCACATGGGGGGTTCGCTCCCCCCATGTGAATGTACAAGGTACATTCATACAGGCGGGGGTTTACAACGAGTTTCTCACTGCAAGTTTGAGATGCAGCAAATTTTCCGCTGCAGCTCAACCTCCCAAGGAAAACTCGCTGTAAACCCCGCCCGTGTGAATGTACCCTAAAAACAGTACACAACACTACACTACACTACAACACAAAATAAAGGGTAAAACATTACATATACCCCTACACAGAGAAATTGGGTTACATGTTTTGGGGGGCTTTTTCTCCTTTTACCCCTTGTAAAAATTTAAAAACTGGGTCTACAAGAACATGTTTATGTAAAATAATGGAGTTTTTTTAATTTTGTCCTTCACTTTGCTGCTATTTCTGTGAAACACCTAAAGGGTTAACAAACTTTCTGAATGTCATTTTGAATACTTTGAAAGGTGTAGTTTTTATAATGGGGTCATTTATGGAGTATTTCTAATCTGAAGGCCCCTCAAATCCACTTCAAAACTGAACTGGTCTCTAAAATTCCGATTTTGAAAATTTTGTGAAAAATTAGAAAATTGCTGCTGATCTTTGAAGCCCTCTGGTGTCTTCCAAAAGTAAAAACATGTCAACTTTATGATGGAAACATAAAGTAGACATATTGTATATGTGAATCAATATATAATTTATTTGGTATGTCTATTTTCCTTAAAATCAGAGAGCTTCAAAGTTAGAAGTTCATGAAATTTTGGAATTTTTCACCAAGAAATGATGCAAGTAGCGACGAAAATTTACCACTATAAGTAGAATATGTCACGAAAAAACTGTCTTGGAATCAAATTCATAAGTAAAAGCATCCCAGAGTTAATAATGTTTAAAGTGACAGTGGTCAATTGGGCAAAAAATGCTCTTGTTCTTAACCTCTTAAGGACCCAGGGTTTTTCCGTTTTTGCATTTTCGTTTTTTCCTCCTTACCTTTAAAAAAGCATAACTCTTTCAATTTTGCCATATGATTTTTTGTGCCACCAATTCTACTTTGTAATGACATCAGTCATTTTACCCATTTTACAGCAAAACAGAAAAAAAAATCATTGTGAGATAAAACTGGGAAAAAAACGCCATTTTGTAAATTTTAGGGGGTTCCATTTCTACACAGTACATTTTTCGGTAAAAATGACACCTTTTCTTTATTCTGTAGGTCCATACGGTTAAAATGATATCCTACTTATATAGGTTTGATTTTGTCGTACTTCTGGAAAAAATCATAACTACATGCAGGAAAATTTATACGTTTAAAATTGTCATCTTCTGACCCCTATAACTTTTTTATTTTTCCACGTATGGGGCGGTATGAGGGCTATTTTTTTGCGCCATGATCTGAAGTTTTTAGCGGTACCATTTTTGTATTGATTGGACTTTTTGATCGCTTTTTATTCATTTTTTCATGATATAAAAAGTGACCAAAAATACACTATTGTGGACTTTGGAATTTTTTTGCGCTTATGCCATTGACCGTGCGGTTTAATTAATGACATATTTTTATAATTCCGACATTTCCGCACGCAGCGATACCACATATGTTTATTTTTATTTTTATTTACACTGGGGTTTTTTTAATGGGAAAAGGGGGGGTTATTCAAACTTTTATTAGGAAAGGGGTTAAATGATCTTTATTCACTTTTTTTTTTTGCACTTTTTTTTCAGTGTTATAGCTCCCATAGGGACCTATAACACTGCACACACTGATCTTTTACATTGTTCAATGTTTTCTCATAGGAAACCATTGATCGATGATTCTGCCGCTTGACTGCTCATGCCTGGATCTCAGGCACTGAGCAGTTATTCGGCAATCGGACAGCGAGGAGGCAGGTAGGGACCCTCCGGCTGTCCTGTAAGCTGTTCAGGATGCCGCGATTTCGCCGCGGCAATCCCGAACAGCTTCCTGAGCTAACCGGCAATGTTTTAGTTTCACTTTAGACACGGCGATCAACTTTGAATGCCGCGTCTAAAGGGTTAATAGCGCTCTGCATCGCGATCAGTGTCGCGCACTATTAGTCCTGGCTGATGTTAGAGGCCCTGCGTTATAGAACGGGAGCGGACTCAAGACGTACCGGTACGTCATGGGTCCTTAACAGGTTAAGGTGAAAATGGGCTTGGTCCTTAAGGGGTTAAGCACCTAGACACGAAAAGCTTTGTTAGATAGTGGCCTCTCAGAGACGCACAGCAGCACTGTATACAGTGAACACCAGAGGTCATTTTTGCACAGCCCAACTTTGAAGCCAAACCGTTTGAGCCTGCTTACAATCTGCCATAATAGTCAATGATGAAACGACCCCTTTAAGGCTTCCATCACGCAGTATTATTTGTCCCGTCATATCGGACAGGACGTGTACATAGCTTCACTGAACATACTGTGCTGTAAACTAAGTCTGTGAGATATGGGCAGCATGACGCGCATGTACACAATAGCTTAAACCCATTTTAATCCTCCACTTAACAAAGAGACTGCTTGATGAAGACAGTCCGCAGATTGTTGGCTGGCATTAGGGACTCTGCGTCCAAGTCATTCCCAAGCAAATACAAACTGTCAGCTGTAAATCTAACGTAAGAATGTATAATGGCCAGACATGAAGTTTAGAAGTTCCAGGGGGAAAAAAAAATAAAAAATAAAATGAATCCATGAGTTTCTTTTGGAGAAAATGTAAAGTCCAATCACAAAATATTAAAAGTAATCCAAACCTCCTTCAGAACTGTTCCTTTTCATCATCTGCATCTATTTTTCCTTTGGAAAGTTTCTCTAAAGTAAGATTTGCCCGAAGCTCCTCTATAACTACATCCAAGGAACCAGTGACTCAAGGAAAATTAATATTTTCACGATTGGTTCACATACTTCATATTAATAAGATAGACAAGGACTGATAAAGAAAGAGGTACCGAGAAATAAACCTTCACAGAGATCAGGCCAAATATAGAGATGTAGTAGGCGCCGGCTTGACAGCAGGCATCTTCTATCTGTGCCAGCAATATGTTGAATGGTGCCACCTGCTGTGAAAGAGAAAGCTTGTTTCCATCAGGGACACTTTGCCATAAAGCACCCAGTTACGGATGATCACGCAACACTGTTTCCTTGGCTTTGATGCATTTAGAGCAGTGCACTCAAACTGTGACCCTTCAGATGTTGCAAAACTTCAACTCCCAGCATGCCCGGACAGCCGTTGGCTGTCCGGGCATGCTGGGAGTTGAAGTTTTGCGCCATCTGAAGGGCCACAGTTTGAGATCACTGAATACGAACTGCATTGGTGATCATGTTCTGTTTTGCTCGTCACGAATAAACAGGTCTTTGTCTGCAACGAAATCTGCCCTAAATTCCATTTATTGATTGGTTCCGGGATGTTTTATCACTGACCACAGATGAGTGGTTCCATTTTAGGAACTGTCCAGAGCAGCATATATTTGCTATGGGGATTTTCTGCTGCTCTGGACAGTTCCTAAAATGGACAGCAGAGGTCAGCAGAGAGCACTGTGGTCATGACATCAGAGGAAATGTATTTCTTTTTTGGATTTCTCTTTAAGTATACAGCCCCTAAAAAGTACTGGAAGGATTTAGATTTTTTTAATAGAAGTGATTTACAAATCTGTTTAACTTTTTGGCACCAGTTGATTTAAAAAAAAAGTTTTTCACCACTTTAAGATTCTCCAAAATAGTATCTCTTAGAAAACCCTCAAAGATTTTACATGCAACATAGGTTAAACTAACAGGACTATAATTCCACGTTTTGGACCCTTTTTGAATATTGGCTTTAGTCCTGGGGAATAGACACTGTCACTATAGAGTCCTTGAATATTAGATATAGGGGTCTGGTTATTCCATTACTTAACTCCCTTAAAACACGGAGGTGAATGCCATCTGGACCTAGTGATCTGTCTATTTTGATTTTTTAGGCAGCACTGTACTTCTTCCTGGGTTAGACAGGTGACCTTTACTAGGGAGTTTATGTAATCCTGCTGTATTTTATCTGGAATACTCTCTTTAGCAATGAGTCTTTCTGTCTCCATTTTTGCTGCTTTTATCTTTTTTATATATATATATATTTATTTTTTTTTTCCTATAGCTTTTTAATGCTCCTTCATTGCCGCCCTGTTTCAGTAGCCTAAATACTTTTTTTTTATTTATTGCCCCCTTCACATTTTTATTCATCCACATTGTTGTTGTTTTTTTTTGTTGTTGTTGTTTTTTAATGTTTTGTTTTTTTTGAGGACTTTATCCCAATCTATTATGTTAAAGGGTAGCTCCCACCATCCTATATTTTTTTTTCTGTTCCTGCCTATTGGCAATCTATCCCTAACCCCCTACCTGCTTTAATTTTTCTTTTTATTATATTAAAAATGATCACACCACTTCACCGATGCCTGCTGGGGACAACACTTCCGTCCTTAGTTTATCAACACAGGGTGCCTCCAGCTGTTTCACCACTACAACTCCCAGCTTGTCCTGACATCTATTGGCTGTCAGGGCATGCTGGGAGTTGTAGTAGTGAAACAGCTGGAGGCACCCTGTGTAGATAAACTATAAGTTAGTGCCATCCGGCGCTACGGCGCAAGCCCGTTCCCTCCGTCAAACCCCCATACCCCGTTCCCTCCATCACCCCGTTCCCTCCATCACAAACCCCCCGCCCGCATATCCCGTTCCCTCCATCACAAACCCCCCGCCCGCATACCCCGTTCCCTCTGTTCTGATACCTGCAGTGTCCGGCAGCGGGCGTGCAGGGACAGCGGCGGTAACGACATGTGCGGGAGGAGTGGCCTCCCATCCAGTGGCCGGGGAGCCACTGCGCTGGCTCCCTGCCTGTCTGATTGACAGGCAGGGAGCGAGAGCAGCCTAAATGAAAAAGGACTGATTGCCAGGCCAAATCCGTCCTTTTTCAGGTGTGACGTCACGCCAGGCTGCAGACGGCCACTAGGAGGGTGACCCCTAGTGGCCGGTTTTTAAACGTAAATTTCATCCTGATAATGCCAAAAAAAAAAATAATGACAATATATTAGAGATATGTTGTAGTACATAAGTTCTACAACATATCAAAAAATACAGTTGGTGACAGTGCCCATTTAAGGGCTTCTCTGAGTTGATCAAACTTTGCCTTTCTAAAGTTAATTGTTCTTGTGACTCCGCTCAGAGGTCCCTTATTGAAGAACAAGTTATAATGTATTATATTATGATCACTATTTCCTAGGGGTCCTTCTACTTGCACATTAGTTACTCTGTCAGGTCTGTTGGTTAACCCCTTAAGGACTCAGGGTTTTTCAGTTTTTGCACTTTCGTTTTTTCCTCCTTACATTTTAAAAATCATAACCCTTTCATTTTTCCACCTAAAAATCCATAATATGGCTTATTTTTTGCGTCACCAATTCTACTTTGCATGGACATTAGTCATTTTACCCAATCATTCACAGCGAAATGGAAAAAAATCATTGTGCGACAAAATCGAAGAAAAAACGCCATTTTGAACATTTTGGGACTTCCGTTTCTACGCAGTGCATATTTTGGTAAAAATGACACCTTATCATTATTGTGTAGGTCCATACGGTTAAAATGATCCCCTACTTATATAGGTTTGATTTTGTCGTACTTCTGGAAAAAATCATAACTACATGCAGGAAAATTTATACGTTTAAAAATGTCATCTTCTGACCCCTATAACTTTTTTATTTTTCACGTACAGGGCGGTATGAGGACTGATTTTTTGCGCCATGATCTGAAGTTTTTATCGGTACCATTTTTGTTTTGATAGGACTTTTTGATCACTTTTTATTAATTTTTTAATGGTATAAAAAGTGACCAAAAATACGCTTTTTTGGACTTTGGAATTTTTTTACGTGTACGCCATTGACCATGAGGTTTAATTAACGATATATTTTTATAGATCGGACATTTACGCACGCGGCGATACCACATATGTTTATTTTTATTTACACTGTTTTATTTTTTTTTATGGGAAAAGGGGGGTGATTCAAACTTTTATTAGGGAAGGGGTTAAATGACCTTTATTAACACTTTTTTTTACTTTTTTTTTTGCAGTGTTATAGCTCCCATAGGGAACTATAACACTGCACACACTGATCTCTCATGCTGATCACTGGCGTGTATTAACACGCCTGTGATCAATGTTATCGGCGCTTGACTGCTCCTGCCTAGATCTCAGGCATGGAGCAGTCATTCGTAGATCGGACACCGAGGAGGCAGGTAAGGGCCCTCCCGGTGTCCTGTAAGCTGTTCGGGACGCCGCGATTTCACCGCAGCGGTCCCGAACAGCCCGACTGAGCAGCCGGGCTACTTTCCCGTTCACTTCAGACGCGGCGGTCAGCTTTGATTGCCGCGTCTGAAGGGTTAATCCAAGGCATCACTGCGATCGGTGATGTCCTGTATTAGCCGGGGGTCCCGGCCGTTGATAGCCGCCGGGACCGACCCGATATGCCGCGGGGACACCACTTGACCCCGCGGCATATCGCGGGAGCCGGCGGAGGAAGTACATATTGTTACGCCGAGCGCTCCGGGTCCCCGCTCCTCCCCGGAGCGCTCGCAGCGTTCTCTCATTCGCAGCGCCCCGGTCAGACCTGCTGACCGGGTGCGCTGCGATATTACTCCCAGCCGGGATGCGATTCGCGATGCGGGACGCGCCCGCTCGCGATGCGCATCTCGGCTCCCGTACCTGACCCGTTCCCCGTCTGTGTTGTCCCGGCGCGCGGCCCCGCTCCTTAGGGCGCGCGCGCCGGGTCTCTGCCATTTAAAGGGCCGCTGCGCCACTAACTGGCGCAGCAGGCCTAATCAGTATTCTCACCTGTGCACTCCCTACTTATACCTCACTTCCCCTGCACTCCCTCGCCGGATCTTGTTGCCATTGTGCCAGTGAAAGCGTTCCCTTGTGTGTTCCTAGCCTGTGTTCCAGACCTCCTGCCGTTGCCCCTGACTACGATCCTTGCTGCCTGCCCTGACCTTCTGCTACGTCCGACCTTGCTCTTGTCTTCTCCCTTGTACCACGCCTATCTTCAGCAGTCAGAGAGGTTGAGCCGTTGCTGGTGGATACGACCTGGTTGCTACCGCCGCTGCAAGACCATCCCGCTTTGCGGTGGGCTCTGGTGAATACCAGTAGCAACTTAGAACAGGTCCACCAGCACGGTCCACCCCAATCCCTCTCTGGCACAGAGGATCCACCTCCAGCCAGCCGAGTCGTGACAGTAGATCCGGCCATGGATCCCGCTGAAGTCCCACTGCCAGTTGTCGCCGACCTCACCACGGTGGTCGCCCAGCAGTCGCAACAGATAGCGCAACAAGGTCACCAGCTGTCTCAACTGACCGTGATGCTACAGCAGCTATTACCACAGCTCCAGCAACAATCTCCTCCGCCAGCTCCTGCACCTCCTCCGCAGCGAGTGGCCGCTTCCGGCTTACGATTATCCTTGCCGGATAAATTTGATGGGGACTCTAAGTTTTGCCGTGGCTTCCTTTCACAATGTTCCCTGCACTTGGAGATGATGTCGGACCAGTTTCCAACTGAAAGGTCTAAGGTGGCTTTCGTAGTCAGCCTTCTGTCTGGGAAAGCTCTGTCATGGGCCACACCGCTCTGGGACCGCAATGACCCTGTCACTGCCTCTGTACACTCCTTCTTCACGGAGATCCGAAGTGTCTTTGAGGAACCTGCCCGAGCCTCTTCTGCTGAGACTGCCCTGCTGAACCTGGTCCAGGGTAATTCTTCTGCTGGCGAGTACGCCATCCAATTCCGTACTCTTGCCTCCGAATTATCCTGGAATAATGAGGCCCTCTGCGCGACCTTTAAAAAAGGCCTATCCAGCAACATTAAAGATGTGCTGGCCGCACGAGAAATTCCTGCTAACCTGCATGAACTTATTCATCTTGCCACCCGCATTGACATTCGTTTTTCCGAAAGGTGTCAGGAGCTCCGCCAGGATATGGACTTTGTTCGCACGAGGCGGTTTCTCTCCTCGGCCCCTCTCTCCTCTGGTCCTCTGCAATCCGTTCCTGTGCCTCCCGCCGTGGAGGCTATGCAAGTTGACCGGTCTCGCTTGACACCTCAAGAGAGGACACAACGCCGCATGGAGAACCTATGCCTGTACTGTGCCGGTACCGAACACTTCTTGAAAGATTGTCCTATCCGTCCTCCCCGCCTGGAAAGACGTATGCTGACTCCGCACAAAGATGAGACAGTTCTTGATGTCTACTCTGCTTCTCCACGCCTTACTGTGCCTGTGCGGATATCTTCCTCTACCTTCTCCTTCTCTGCTACGGCCTTCTTGGATTCCGGATCTGCAGGAAATTTTATTTTGGCCTCTCTCATCAACAGGTTCAACATCCCGGTGACCAGTCTCGCCAGACCCCTCTACATCAATTCTGTTAACAATGAAAGATTGGACTGTACCGTGCGTTACCGCACGGAACCTATCCTAATGTGCATCGGACCTCATCACGAAAAAATTGAATTTTTGGTCCTCTCCAACTGCACTTCTGAAATTCTTCTTGGATTACCGTGGCTTCAACGCCATTCCCCAACCCTTGATTGGTCCACAGGAGAAATCAAGAACTGGGGTACTTCTTGTCACAAGGACTGTCTTAAATCGGTGCCCAGTACTCCTTGCCGTGACCCTGTGGTTCCCCCTGTATCCGGTCTTCCTAAGGCTTATATGGACTATTCTGACGTTTTTTGCAAAAAGCAAGCTGAGACTTTGCCTCCTCACAGGCCTTATGACTGTCCTATTGACCTCCTCCCGGGTACTACCCCACCCCGGGGCAGAATCTATCCTCTGTCTGCTCCAGAGACTCTTGCCATGTCGGAGTATATCCAGGAGAATTTAAAAAAGGGGTTTATCCGCAAGTCCTCCTCTCCTGCCGGAGCTGGATTTTTTTTTGTGTCCAAAAAAGATGGCTCCCTACGTCCTTGTATTGATTACCGCGGACTTAATAAAATCACGGTAAAAAAACGCTACCCCTTACCTCTTATCTCGGAACTCTTTGATCGCTTACAAGGTGCCCACATCTTTACCAAACTGGACTTAAGAGGTGCTTATAATCTCATCCGCATCAGGGAGGGGGACGAATGGAAGACCGCATTTAACACCAGAGATGGACACTTTGAGTATCTGGTCATGCCCTTTGGCCTATGCAACGCCCCTGCCGTCTTCCAAGACTTTGTTAATGAAATTTTTCGTCATCTCCTATATTCCTGTGTTGTGGTTTATCTGGACGATATTCTGATTTTTTCTGCCAACTTAGAAGAACACCGCCAGCATGTCCGCATGGTTCTTCAGAGACTTCGTGACAATCAACTTTATGCCAAAATGGAGAAATGTCTCTTTGAATATCAATCTCTTCCTTTCCTAGGATACTTGGTCTCTGGCCAGGGACTACAAATGGACCCAGATAAACTCTCTGCCGTCTTAGATTGGCCACGCCCCTCCGGACTCCGTGCTATCCAACGTTTTTTGGGGTTCGCCAATTATTACAGACAGTTTATTCCACACTTTTCCACTATTGTGGCTCCTATCGTGGCCTTAACCAAGAAAAATGCCAATCCCAAGTCCTGGTCCCCCCAAGCGGAAGACGCATTTAAACATCTCAAGTCTGCCTTTTCTTCCGCTCCCGTGCTCTCCAGACCTGACCCATCTAAACCCTTCCTATTGGAGGTAGATGCCTCCTCAGTGGGAGCTGGAGCTGTCCTTCTACAAAAAAATTCTTCCGGGCATGCTGTGACTTGTGTTTTTTTTTCTAGGACCTTCTCCCCGGCGGAGAGAAACTATTCCATCGGGGATCGAGAACTACTGGCCATTAAATTGGCGCTTGAGGAATGGAGGCACCTGCTGGAGGGATCAAAATTTCCAGTTATCATATACACTGATCACAAGAATCTCTCCTACCTCCAGTCTGCCCAACGACTGAACCCTCGCCAGGCTAGGTGGTCGTTGTTCTTTGCCCGTTTTAACTTTGAAATCCATTTTCGCCCTGCTGACAAGAACATTAGGGCCGATGCCCTCTCTCGTTCTTCTGATGCCTCTGAAGTAGAGGTCTCTCCGCAACACATCATTCCTCCGGACTGTCTGATCTCCACTTCTCCAGCTTCCATCAGGCAAACTCCTCCAGGGAAGACCTTCGTTTCCCCACGCCAGCGTCTCGGGATTCTCAAATGGGGACACTCCTCCCACCTCGCAGGCCATGTGGGCATCAAAAAATCCTTGCAACTCATCTCTCGATTTTATTGGTGGCCGACTCTGGAGACTGATGTTATTGATTTCGTGCGGGCCTGTACTGTCTGTGCCCGGGATAAGACTCCTCGCCAGAAGCCTGCTGGTCTCCTTCATCCTCTGCCTGTTCCTGAACAGCCTTGGTCACAGATTGGTATGGACTTTATTACGGACTTGCCCTCATCCCGTGGCAACACAGTTGTTTGGGTGGTCGTTGATCGATTTTCCAAGATGGCACATTTTATTCCTCTTCCTGGTCTTCCTTCAGCGCCTCAGTTGGCAAAGCAATTTTTTGTACACATTTTTCGCCTTCACGGTTTGCCCACGCATATCGTCTCAGATAGAGGCGTCCAATTCGTGTCTAAATTCTGGAGGGCCCTCTGTAAACAGCTCAAGATCAAATTAAACTTCTCTTCTTCTTATCATCCCCAATCCAATGGGCAAGTAGAAAGAGTTAATCAGGTCCTGGGTGACTATTTACGGCATTTTGTTTCCTCCCGCCAGGATGACTGGGCAGATCTTCTACCATGGGCCGAATTCTCATACAACTTCAGAGTCTCCGAATCTTCTGCCAAGTCCCCATTTTTTGTGGTGTACGGCCGTCACCCTCTTCCCCCCCTCCCTACTCCCTTGCCCTCTGGTTTGCCCGCTGTGGATGAAGTGACTCGTGATCTTTCCACCATATGGAAAGAGACCCAAAATTCTCTTTTACAGGCTTCATCCCGGATGAAAAGATTTGCTGATAAAAAAAGAAGAACTCCCCCCATTTTTGCTCCCGGAGACAAGGTATGGCTCTCCGCTAAATATGTCCGCTTTCGTGTCCCCAGTTACAAACTGGGACCACGCTATCTTGGTCCTTTCAAAATCAAGTGCCAGATCAACCCTGTCTCTTACAAACTCCTTCTTCCTCCTTCTATCCGTATTCCCAATGCCTTCCATGTCTCTCTCCTTAAACCACTCATCCTTAACCGCTTCTCTCCCAAAGTTGTTTCTCCCACTTCAGTTTCCGGATCTTCTGGCGTCTTTTCTGTGAAGGAGATTCTAGCATCCAAAACGGTCAGAGGTAAAAGATTCTTCTTGGTCGACTGGGAGAATTGCGGCCCTGAGGAGAGATCCTGGGAACCTGAGGACAACATCCTGGACAAAAGTCTTATCCTCAGGTTCTCAGGCTCCAAAAAGAGGGGGAGACCCAAGTGGGGGCGGGTACTGTTACGCCGAGCGCTCCGGGTCCCCGCTCCTCCCCGGAGCGCTCGCAGCGTTCTCTCATTCGCAGCGCCCCCGGTCAGACCTGCTGACCGGGTGCGCTGCGATATTACTCCCAGCCGGGATGCGATTCGCGATGCGGGACGCGCCCGCTCGCGATGCGCATCTCGGCTCCCGTACCTGACCCGTTCCCCGTCTGTGTTGTCCGGGCGCGCGCGGCCCCGCTCCTTAGGGCGCGCGCGCGCCGGGTCTCTGCCATTTAAAGGGCCGCTGCGCCACTGATTGGCGCAGCAGGCCTAATCAGTATTCTCACCTGTGCACTCCCTACTTATACCTCACTTCCCCTGCACTCCCTCGCCGGATCTTGTTGCCATTGTGCCAGTGAAAGCGTTCCCTTGTGTGTTCCTAGCCTGTGTTCCAGACCTCCTGCCGTTGCCCCTGACTACGATCCTTGCTGCCTGCCCTGACCTTCTGCTACGTCCGACCTTGCTCTTGTCTTCTCCCTTGTACCGCGCCTATCTTCAGCAGTCAGAGAGGTTGAGCCGTTGCTGGTGGATACGACCTGGTTGCTACCGCCGCTGAAAGACCATCCCGCTTTGCGGCGGGCTCTGGTGAATACCAGTAGCAACTTAGAACCGGTCCACCAGCACGGTCCACCCCAATCCCTCTCTGGCACAGAGGATCCACCTCCAGCCAGCCGAGTCGTGACACATATACGTCCTTCGTCGTTAAGGGGTTAATATTAAGTCTAGTAGGGCCAAATGGTCAGGCCCTGCACCATTTGGGACAGATAATTGTCTTTAGTTATAGTCAGAAACCTGTTTCCTTAACATATTCACAGGTCTCAGTCTCCCAGTTTATATCAGGATAATTAAAGTCCCCCATTATTATCACCTCATTCTGATTTGCTGCCTTGTTTATTTGCCTCAGTAATTGATCTTCTGTCTCTTCTATTATATTTGGCACCTTATGGCAAACCCCAATCAGGATTTTATTATTTTCCTCTCCACATATTTCTACCCATAGGGATTCCACATTATCGTTTCCCTCCCTTATATCCTCCCGCAGTGCGGCCTTCAGACTGGACTTTACATAAAGACACACTCCTCCCCCTTTCCATTTTGTCCGATCCTTCCTGAGTAGACTATAACCCTGTATGTTGACCGCCCAGTCACAGCTATCGTCCAACCATGTGTTATTCACACTATGTATCATTTTCCTCAGACATTATCAACTCCAATTATTTTATTGATCAGACTTCTGGCATTAGTCGGCATACAATTCAGAGGCCTATGGCCCACATTTATCATTGTCTTTAGACTTTTTTTGTGTCTAAAAAAGGAGCAAGCAGGGTTTTTTGCGCCTTTTTTTGCCCCTTTTTGTTTACACATTTCTGCTGATTTTGAGTTGCAATCCACTGATTTTGGCAATACACATTATATGGATGAGTTTTATCAACTGCGCTTTTTTGTGAAAAGGAGCAAAAAAAGGTGCAAAGCCACTGAAAAGTCTCTAGAACTGCACCAGCCCCTGACATGGCGTAGCTTTGTAGTGTATGTGAAGAGTGAACTTTCAGAAAATGTGACCTGCACTAAATTTATCAAATGCTCTGTGACCATTTAATATATCTGGTGTTCCTACACATCACCAGCACACAAAAAAAAAGGCTTCACTTACACCTACAATGATAAATCTGGGCCGATGATGTAACTAAATGTTTAGAGGAATTAGCTACAAATTATGTTCCAAACTGCTGACATTGTTAGATAGAACGTCTCTTCCTATCCCTATTTGATTGACAGTCAGCCAAGCCCTGACTGTCAATCAAGAAGGGAAAGAGATGGGAGTGGGAGCGAAGAGGTGTTTAAATGGGTACTCCACCCCTAGACATCTTATCCCCTATCCAAAGGATAGGGGATAAGATGTCAGATCGCCGGGGTCCCGCTGCTGGGGACCCCGGGGATCGCCGCTGCAGCACCCCGCTATCATTACTGCGCAGAGCGAGATCGCTCTGCACATAATGACGGGCAATACAGGGGCCGGAGCATTGTTACGTCACGGCTCCGCCCCTCGTGACATCACGGCCCGCCCCCCATCAATACAAGTCTGTGGGAGGGGGCGTGGCGGTCGTCACGCCCCCTGCCATAGACTTGCATTAAGGGGACGGGCCGTGATGTCATGAGGGGCGAAGCCATGACGTCACGCTGCTCCGGCCCCTGTATCGCCCATCATTACGCACAGAGTGAACTCGCTCTGTGCAGTAATGATGGCGGGGTGCCGCAGCGGCGATCCCCGGGGTCCCCAGCAGCGGGACCGCGGCGATCTAACATCTTATCCCCTATCCTTTGGATAGGGGATAAGATGCCAGGGGCGGAGTACCCCTTTAAGCTCTCAGCACTTCAGGGGCTTGGGACAGGAGAAGAAAAACATTTCTATGTTATGGAAGAACAGACAGACATATGAAAGGTACCATTAGTCTCCTTGCTTGCCTTAACAGCTATTTAACAGTATCAGCAGGTTGGAACATAAATTGCAGCTGACCAATTCCCTTTAAGCACTTTGGGTTGGGGGGCTAAAAGCTACAGGAATGCAGGCTGTGAGTCACATGTAATTAAAGGGGTACTCAGGTGGAAAACTTTTTTAAATCGACTGGTGCCAGAAAGTTAAACAGATTTGTAAATGACTTCTATTAAAAAATCTTAATCCTTCCTGTACTTATTAGCTGCTGAATACTACAGGGGAAATTCTTTTCTTTTTGGAACACAGTGCTTTCTGCTAAATCACAAGCACGGTGCTCTCTGCTGACATCTCTGTTCATTTTAGGAACTGACAAGAGCAGCATATGTTTGCTATGGGAATTTTCTCCTACTCTGGACAGTTCTTAAAATAAACAGAGATGTCAGCAGAGAGCACCGTGCTTGTGATGTAAGCAGAGAGCTCTGTGTTCTAAAAAGAAAAGAATTTCCTCTGTAGTATTCAGCAGCTAATAAGTACTAAGGATTAAGATTTTTTAATAGAAGTAATTTACAAATCTGTTTAACTTTCTGGAACCAGTTGATTTAAAAAACATATGTTTTCCATGGGAGTACCCCTTTAAGAAGTCACATTGTGGTCACCCTTGCAGTAGTGCTGCATAGTACAATGGTGTTTTAGACTGGTATGGCAGTTCCATGGTAACCCTCTTTGTGGAGTATTTCAGCTTGGTCCCCAATGGTTTCAGGTTCTCAATGTACATATTTTCCATTGCAGGATCTAGAAGACTCAAGAAAGGCAATAAATTGAAGCCAAAAATTTTTTAAATTTTTGGTTTAATTTAAAATATATGAGTTGCTGAGCTTTTGTGATGGGAAATGATACTTGGCAATAAGTCTACCCAGACAAGGAAATGGGGAAAATTATGTTGCCTAACTATAAAGGTTAATTACTTGGGGAAAAGGTTATTACGTATTGTGCATCTATGGTGGCCCAAGCTGTTAAAAACATGTCTTTTAATGAGCAAAAGACAGACAAACAGTATATGAAAAATGCTGTGTCTTCCACATCCCGTCATCTCCTTAACATCTATCCATTACTTTCCCTTGGCTTCGCTGACTCTCTACAACATCGAAAGTTTCCACTTCCTTCTAATTCCACCAAAAGTAATCCACTTACGGTACTTAGAAAACCTGGAGCATGTAGCTCAACAATGAATCAAGCATCTTGCCAATCCTCCTAGAACTCTACTCAACCTCTCTCTCACGTTTTGTGACTACGTCAAGGTTCACCGCACCCCTATCTGTCTGGATTCGAATACGTCCGGCCCCATTTATTATCTCAAGTTGTCATATCCTAAGCTGTAACCAGACTCCAACGGTAGAAGCAGCACAACCTCAACCTAAGCTGTAACCATTCCCAATCTTCTGTCCACCTCTAAACTAAAAACATTTTTTCCTCCTAATCTCTTCTCTTCTCTCTTCCAGTAGATGTCATGATGTGAGCGGTGACACAATGTGGATGTGCTGTTTATGAGGAATGGGGGATTTGTAACAGTAGCCATATATATATCCACTTCTCCATGTAGTGTCTGGACGTGTTCTGGCAGAGGCATCTTGCTTCTCCGAAAGTGTCTGCAGCTTACAGTAGCCATAGCATCATCACCGCTGTGAATAATGTATCATTGCATTACATCAACCTTACATGAGTTAAAGGAGGTGAGAGCAAGTACTTGTCTTGTTCGTCTGTATCGAAAGTCTTTGCCAGCTCCAACCAGAAGCAAAGAAGGATCTAAAACATTTATTACGACCATAAATTGTCATAACCCGAATACCCTGTAGTGAACATGAAAAGTTACTCATGCAATGGTTGGAAGGTATCACGTAACACCTAGGGTGAACCATAGAAACCAATTAATAACTGGAACTCTGTTTCCATTGCCTAATAGGTATTATAAAACCTTTATTTTATTGTAAGGTATTATTTGGAGGTAAAGGGCCACACAGGGGGAGGGGAACCTACCACATGCAAAACTACTCAATATACTTTCAGTGTTCCCAAAAAGATAAGAAATTATATTTTGCCAATAATTTTAAGCTTGTCCTGAACATAAACAATATTAAATAAAATAAAACAGATCATCAACTACAATCTTAAAGTCTATGGTAAAGTAAGTGGTCTCTGAAGGAGGTTGGTTGTAATAGTTGTAATATTCATTCATTTATCCATTCGTTCCACTCATGGTCATCGATGTGGATATCTTTCGAGCCCCAAATCATCTGCTAACCCAATAAATCTGAACACCAATCGGATCAGAGGTAAACCTTCCATCTAAGACTGTGTTCAAACTGGCATTATGTGTTGTTCATGTAGGGTATCATAATGCTCTACCTGATCCATGATATTGCAAAATGTCACCCAACGGGCCTCATTGATCTACAATGGGGTCTGTTTACATTCTGTTGTTGGGTTCATTGGAGAAAAAAGCTACATGCCGCACTATTCCTCCAATTTTTAGGAAATAGCTTACAGGCTGGAATTGCGCTACAACAGGGTTTCCCAACCACTGTGCCTCCAGCTGCTGAAAATCTTACTTTCTGGGCATGCTGGGAGTTGTACATATTTGCAACAGGGAGTGAGTGAGGAAATTCTGGAGTCCCTGCTCCTGTACACTGAGCATTGATGCCTGCTCCTGTAAGCTGCAGTGAGTGAGAGGTGTTTGGAGTCCCTGCTCATGTACACTGAGCACTGATGCAGTAAGTAAGCGAGAGGTAATTTTGCAGTCCTTGCTCCTGTACATTGAGCACTTGTGGTGACACGTGGATGCAAGTTATACTTGTGTGGTCGCGACGCCAGGGCAACATTAACCTACACAGTCCAAGGTGGAGACAGCTTCTCCTGGGCCAGGAACGGGCAATAAACACACCAATGTCAGGTTATGGATGACTGTCTTTTACTGAGGCAGGAGCAGATGGTACATTACCGTGAGCAGTGAGTGAGCTAGAGGCGATTCATGAGTCCCTGTACGCTGAGCAGTGATGCAGTAAGTGAGTGAGGGGGGATTTTGGAGTCCCTGCTCCTGTACATTGAGCATGGATGCACATTTCTCACCTCCTTGTAGCTATATATATATATATATATATATATATATATATATAGTTGAACCCGCTTTTATATTTGGAGGGTTATGTCTGTAGTTTATACCCACCAGCCATAGCTCACTCACTGCAGTCATTATCATCCATGAAATCCGAGGGGTTAGACAACAGGAAGGGGGCTTGCTCCAGTACCTGATTGCCCTGACCTTACATAATCGCCCTGCCAAGTGATCAATGGCAGCCAAAAGCCTAGGGTTTGCAATTTCAACACAACACCCCTATTATACCCTGCCAGAGGGTGTAAGAGTAGTTCAGCATATTGTAAAAGTGACCAAGCAATTACATGTTCAAAGTCCCCTAAAAAAAGGTTTAAAAAGTTTGTTTTTTTTTTTTTTACATAGAAATAAAATATATATATTTTTAAATCAGCTATGGAGGAGTTAATGCTTTACTGCGACAATGATTTATATTACAAAATGCAGATATTTTATTACTCAGATGATGACTTTATTGGATGTTTTTCTCAGTTTTTTACCAATAAAACCGGAATACACATGAAATACATTACACATAAAATATATTAAAATTTCCCATTCCCATTAATCATATAAAGAAATGTCCAAGAGAATAAAATTACGTTATTTATCTTGCATCTTGTACCAGAAAAAAAAACCATACCCAAGCCCATTTTTTTTGTCAAATTGCCTTCTGTAATGCAAAGTGATAAAAAAAACTACAGCTTACAAAAATGAGCCATCACATAGCTATTATCACATTATCTGTGTCTTATAAAAGCTTTATAAAAATGTTTTTTTTAATTTTGTACTGTTTATAGCTTTAAAGGAGCAAAACATACCAAAAGCTTATGTAAGTTAGGCTATAGTTGTAATTGCTTGTCTAGCCAGCATCATGCATCTATAAACATCTATTACAACTGGGCCTTGAAATGTTAAAGTGATACTGTCAACTAAAAAAAATTATAAATAAATGACATGTCAAAAATTTTGCTCGGTTGGGGTCTCAGTGCTGAGATCCACTCTGATCTCAAGATATAGCACTTGAAGCACTTCATTCCATTACTCAAGACTCACTCTGACTCATTGCAGGTCAGGCTGGCCCTAGAATGGGTCCCACTCGGGCGGCCCCAAGAAGATTCAGGGCCGGCCCTGATTGCAGGAGGCAGGCTCTATTACTGTATATAGTAATTGGTGGGGGTCTCAGCACTGAGACCCTGACCAATCAAAACTTTTGACAAGTCAGCATGATGTGTCAAAATGTATTTTTAATGTCAGTAACACTTCCAGTAACACTTCCAGCTATGTACATACTGTGTTTTGTTTTTTGCTAGTGTTTTGGACCATACAACTGCCAAACAAATTCTGTTTTATGGCTCAAAAAACACCCCAAAAAAGACTGGACCAGAATGATCAAATTGTGTGTGACAAAAAACTATACGGATTTGCCCATAACAACCAATCACAGCTCAGCTTTCATATCTTAAGGAGCTCTAGTAAAATGAAAGCTGAGCTGTGATTGGTTGCTATGGGCAAATCATTCTAGTTTTTGTCTGAAACTGAAACAACTGTTTTGTTTTCATTGGTTTCTATTGAACTCAATGGGAAGTGTCCCCTAGTGCCCACACATATTCATTTTAGGGCTGTAATTGTCAGTTGCATATAATGGCACATACATAGTATCTTATGGTATTACCCACGTGTGTATGAAGTATTTTAGGTTGTAAACAGTTGGAAAGGCATCCCAATTGGAAAATACCACACTTAGAAATGCTCACAAAAACTGTACAAAACCGTGTTAAATAAGGGTCAAAAAAAGTACTGGGGGTCCCAGAATGGGAATATTAGTTGTCGAGCGACCCTTCTATCAATAGGGATATCAAGTAGGGATAAGTTAAATAATCTCTGTTTCTAGGATGGACCATCTGGACACACAGTAAACTGATTATTTGTATGACTATAAGAATATCCTTCTATTCAATTAGCTGATGCAACATTTTAATTAAAAAGAGAAGAACATGTCATCTTCCCGCCGGTGCGGACATCTCTGCCAGTCATTCGGAGAGGACCGAGATACTTATGACAACATCCAGTTCAAAGCATTCCTCTCTAAGCAGCATTAAGTGAATGTCTTTTTCCTATTACTCATTACAAGGGTCATAACAAAACTTAGTTAAGCATTGCATTGAAATCCTGGAGAAGCCACTACCTCCCATGTGTGCTACGAATGAGGAAACACTTCACATAAAAAGTAACTAGAGCACGTATGTGTATTTTTCTTGTAGTTATAAATCTTTGGATTATTTTTATTGGTGAGAGAACATTCTTTCTATTAGTAACATAAGAAACTCAAAGGAAACTTCTGTTCATCTCCATTCTCTATTGCCAACTCCATCTTTTCTTGCAGAAATGGGGAAGAATATAGCATTTTTTTCCCCCTTCATGGTCTTAGTGAAAATGTTAAGGAGAGGGGTCTGAGAACAGACATCATTTTCCATGGTTGAGGTTTCAGGGTTTCATTCCAGCTTTGTAACTGGAAACAGCGAGCGTGGTGGAGAAGATGTCTTCACGGAGATGAAATGATACATGGTTGTCAGGGAGTTTTCGTCGTAGCACATACGTTTATAGTAGAGATTTTGTGGGTTTAGTCAATAAATGATTAAGGGCTTTAAGGGACCAGATGGTGCATTACACAAGGAAGGAATCCAGTGCTTGGGGGACTAGCACACCTTGAGGAGGTTAAGTCCTTCTTGGCTTCGCTATAGGAAATGCAAAGTGCACATTTGGCATATATAGAGCTGGTGACGTTCCCTTGGTTGCTTTTTTTTCAGTAGAAGTCGAAGCACTGATTGCTAATAGAAAAGGTAAAGTTACGGTATAGTACCATGTTTGACCGAGTCCTCCATTGAAATACTGCAAATAGAGTGAATGTGGTCTCTGCCACATTGCCATCTTGGTGCCTTCCTCAATACCAACAAGCACAAAAGGAATTGGACAATTAGGGGAGTGATATACTGACTGTGAAGTCCCAACGGGTGTGGACCCACTATGTCCCCTACCAGATTGACTTTGCACCAAATTTGGGAGATAAGTCTAAGTATCCACCAGGTCTTTCCCCCTTATCCAGCTCCAGGATGCGAAAGCTAAACATCTGCGGCTAGTGCATACCAACTCGCTGCCCCAAGAGTGGTCTCGGTATGGTGACGGATGAACAGGCAAGATAGTCTTGAGATAGTTCATAACAGAATGTAGCTCCAGTAAGTGGCGCTGGTCTGCAATAGGAGATTGAGCCCAGTGAGGGTTTAAAGGGGTACTCCACTGCTCAGCGTCTGGAACAAACTGTTCCGAATGCTGGAGCCAGGAGCTCGTGACGTCATAGTCCCTCCCCTTAATGATGTCACACCCGCCCCCTCAATGCAAGTCTATGGGAGGGGGTGATGTCACACCCGCCCCCTCCCATAGACTTGCATTGAGGGGGTGTGGTTTGACGGCATGATGGGGCGGGGCTATGACGTCACAAGCTCCTGCTCCGGCTCCAGTGTTCAGAACAGTTTGTTCCAAATGCTGAGCAGTGGAGTACCCCTTTAATGGCTTCAAGAAGTTGACGTAGCAGAGGTAAGTCAGTTCAAATAGCTTCGGGATGACAAGTAGGCTGGATGCAGGTACACACTCAATGTAGTCAGTCTGGGTCATACACAGGAGAGTCAGAAAGGTAGACAAGGAGGATCAGGCAGAGGCAATGTCAGGTAACAGGCAGTAACAGTTACAGAATAGATACACCTCTGCAATGGGCAAGCCACAATATTGTTCAGGCAAAGATAAGTGGGAAAAGCAGTCTATAATACATGATGCCAGACGATAGGTTGGGGAACACTTTAACCCCTTAAGGACCCAGCCCATTTTCACCATAAGGACCAGAGCATTTTTTGCACATTTGACACTGTCATTTTAAGCATTAAAGGGGTACTCCGGTGCTAAGACATCTTATCCCCTATCCAAAGAATAGAGGATAAGATGCCTGTTCGCGGGGGGGTCCTGTCGCTTGGGACCCCCGTGATCTTTCATGCCACACCCCGTTAGAATCAGCCCCCGGAGCATGCTCGCTCCGGGTCTGATTACTGGCGATCCCGGGGACGGAGCATAGTGATGTCACAGCTCCGCCCCCGTGTGACGTCACGCTCTGCCCCCTCAATGCAAGCCTATGGAGGGGGTGTGACAGCTGTCACACCCCCACCATAGGCTTGCATTGAGGGGGTGGATTGTGACGTCACACGGGGCGGAGCCGTGACGTCACTATGCTCCATCCCCGTAATCGCCAGTAATCAGACCCGGATCGAGCACGCTCCGGGGGCTGATTCTAGCGGGGTGCGGCGTGGAAGATCATGGGGGTCCCCAGCGGCGGGATCCCCGCGATCAGGCATCTTATCCCCTATCCTTTGGATAGGGGATAAGATGTCTTAGCGCCGGAGTACCCCTTTAATAACTCTGGGATGCTTTTATTTATGAATTTGATTCCGACATAGTTTTTACACGACATATTCTACTTTAACATAGTGGTAAATTTTCGTCGACACTTGCATCATTTCTTGGTGAAAAATTCTAACATTTCATGAAAAATTTAAAAATTTAGCATTTTTATAACTTTGAAGCTCTCTGTTTGTAAGGAAAATAGACATTCCAAATAAATTATATATTTATTTACATATAAAATATGTCTACTCTATGTTGGCATCATAAAGTTGACATGTTTTTACTTTTGGAAGACATCAGACATCTTTTCAGGGACCAGTTAAGTTTTGAAGTGGATTTGAGGGGCCTTTATATTAGAAATACCCCATAAATGACCCCATTATAAAAACTGCACCACTCAAAGTATTCAAAATGACATTCAGAAAGTTTGTTAACCCTTTAAGTGTTTCACAGTAATAGCAGTAAAGTGAAGGAGAAAATTAAAAATCTTTATTTTTTACACTTGCATGTTCTTGTAGACCCAGTTTTTGAATGTTTACAATGGGTAATAGGAGAAAAAGCCCCCCAAAATTTGTAACCCAATTTCTCTCGACTAAGGAAATACCTCATACAGTCATGGCCGTAAATGTCACCCCTGACATTTTTCAAGAAAATGAAGTATTTCTCACAGAAAAGGATTGCAGTAACACATATTTAGCTATACACGTTTATTCCCTTTGTGTGTATTGGAACTAAACCAAAAAAGGGAGGAAAAAAAGCAAATTTGACATAATGTCACACCAAACTCAAAAAATGGGCTGGACAAAATTATTGGCACCCGTAACTTAATGTTTGGTTGCACACCCTTTGGAAAATCGCAGCATGTTGAGCCTATGGCATTTTTTCCCTTGAAATTGTGGCGTTTGTCTCCCATAGAAGTCTATGGGAGTTAAAAAAAAAAAACGCCAAGAAAAACGCCATGTGGGTTTTAACTTTGGCGTTTTTTCAGGCGGTTTTATCTAGCGATTCAAAAAAGTGATAGCTGTTTTAATAAAATTTCGTAGGGTACCATTAAAAAAATAATAATAAAAAAGATACAGTAGTGATGGAAAAAATTGGATTTAATGAAACTTATCTTTTTTATAACAAAATGTTTATACATTTTTAAACAGGGATCAATTTATATGGGCGGGCGGGGCACTAAAAATATAGCTGACAATAATAAAAATGTAGTGTGTGTATTTTTCACTTTTTTGAAAGTAGTAGTACCTGTACTAATTGACAGATTGCCTCGGGTTCCGTTGTGATCCTTCTGTATAATGTATAGATGCGGGCGGCCACTCTTCTATGGTCCCCTGCACTGTAGTATATATACACCTACTCATATTTCCTGCAGAGAGCTATTATTGGCCAGATGGTGGGAAATATGAATAGGTATATATAGGACAGTGCAGGGGACCATAGGAGAGCGGCCGGCCGCATCTACACATTATACAGGAGGATCACAGCGGGTGTCAGGAGTGACATCCACTGTGATCTTTCCTTAACTGCAGGTATTACAGCTCCCAACATGGAGCAGAGCGTAGTAGTAGCTGCAGTTAAGGACAGATCCCAGTGGGTATCACTCCTGACACCGATGCGATCGTCCTATCTATTGCAGAGGTGAAGCAGCTTTCTCTTGTGCTCCGCATCTCTGCACTGCACTCCGGCCAGTGATATGAATAGAACATCACTCATTCATATTTCCGGCAGAGAACTGTGATTGGCTGCAACCATCCGGCCAATCCCCACTCTGGGTGGAAAATGTGAATGAGTGATGTTCTATTCACATCAATGACTGGAGTACAGAGCAGAGATGTGAGCACTGTATAGAGCCGCTCCACATCTCTGCTATATTATGGATGATCACATTGGGTGTCAGGATTGACACCCGGGGCGATATGTCTATTAGTACAGGTACTACTACTCCCATCATGGAACAGTCTGTTCCATGCTGAGAGTAGTAGTACTACCTAAAAAATGTTTTTTTTTAATAGAGAAAAAAAAGTGAAACACATACACACTTTATTAAAAACTTATTAAAAGTTTATTGTAAAAAATAAAACATTTCCTTAAATACATTTTTTCCCATCCCTACTGCATCCATTTTTTATTATGTTTTTATATATTTTTTTGGTACCCAACACATTTTGACAAAATGGCCAAAGGGGCCAAAAATGCAATTTCAACTCAAAAGCAAGAACACCAGAAAAAACGTCAGACGCAGGAAATTGCACTGGCGTTTTTTCTAGCGCTTTTTTCAGTGAAAAAGATGCTTGAAAAAAAACCAAGTTGAATCCTAGCCTAATATTCCCATCCACCACCTTCTTTAGGTAGCCCAAAGGAACCCTTTGTTTCTCATAAACTATAAAATACCCATAATCTTTATTAAAATACCACACACACATACGAGAAACTTGTCTCTATAGTTCCCTTATGGTATAATGACTGTTTTTTGCCTGCAGTACACCTACAATTCTATTAGGGGCTATGCACACTTTAAACACATCAAGAGGCCCCCCTAAAACATTTTAGCTACAGATTAGTGGCTTTGTAAAGAGGTAGGGGACCGAGTGATATGTTTTAACGGTGTGCACAGCCCTAAAGTCCAAAGCAGGTGGTATATGGGTGTATGATATTGCATACATATATGTACCGGAACGTCGTGAGTCCTTTCCCTTTCTATAAAGTGGGGCCACAACGCATCATAGTAGGTCTGGCCTGGCCTCTAACAACCGCCGGGACTCGTGGCTAATAGCGCTTAGCAATGATCGCGGTGCCGCGCGCTATTAACCCTTTAGACGCAGCGTTCAAAGTTGAACACCGCGTCTAAAGCAAATCATTGCCGGTTAGCTCAGGGGGCTGTTCGGGATGTCCGCGGTGAAATCGCAGCTCCCGAACAGCTCTGGGACACGAGGAGGGTCTCCTACCTGGCCTCCTGGTGTCCGATCGCCGAATGACTGTTCAGTGCCTGAGATCCAGGCATGAGCAGTCAAGCAGCAGAATCATTGATCAATGATTTCCTATGAGAAACCAGTGATCCATGTAAGAGATCAGTGTGTGCAGTGGTATAGCCCCCTATGGGAGCTATAACACTGCAAAACAAAAAGTGGAAAAAAAGTGAATAAAGATCATTTAACCCCTCCCCTAATAAAAATTTGAATCACCCAATCAAGTTATAGGGGTCAGAAGATGACAATTTTAAACGTATACATTTTCCTGCATGTAGTTATGATTTTTTCAGAAGTACGACAAAATCAAACCTATAAAAGTAGGGTATCATTTTAATCATATGGACCTATATAATAAAGAGAATATATATTTTTTGGTAAAATGACTGACGTCATTACAAAGTAGAATTGGTGGCACAAAAAATAAACCATCATATGGATTTTTAGGTGCAAAATTGAAAGAGTTAGGATTTTTTAAAGGTAAGGAGGAAAAATGAAAGTGCAAAAACGGAAAAAACCCTGGTCCTTAAGGGGTTAAAGGGAATGGAGCCAAGTTGTAATACCATACACAACTGTGGTGCTGTTTTTGGAAGAAATAACCTTGGTTTTTCGATAACCCTTTTAAATCACTGTAGAATCCTATGGTGATCTACGACTGGTTCATTAGAACTGTGAGGGGTCCTTGATGGACACGTCAACCCGATATGATGTATGCCCTGCGGATTTCCAGTCCCCACCGCTCACCGGGCAGAGACTGGACAGGGATGCCTGCTGAAATTGTTCCTGAGTACTCCCGCCCCCCCCCCCCATGTCAGCGATCGCCGCAAATCGAGGGTCAATTCAGACAGGAGCTTAGCGGCAATTCCGGGTCAATCGGGTCTGCGGTGACCAGGAAGAAAAAGGTGATAGGTGCCGTCCAAGACGGCACCTATCACCCTTTACCAGCAGGAGTGAGGTGGCATGGGTGCCACCTCACGATCACGTGATCTGTCGGTCAGAACGATTGACCAATCACTGTCCTGCTGGGCGGTGATCACTGATGATCGGGTGGTGGTCGCGGCCTTCCTTACCTCGGCGAAGGTAGGCAGGGGTCTCTTCAGGCAGCAGCAGGAGCGGTGACGGCAGGGGCAGGAAAAGCGGTGGTTGAGGCGGCAGGATACAGCCGGAGGTGAGGCCTGTTTGCCTCCTGCTGTTGCTTAGCAACAACTCCCAGCATGCAAAGCCAGAGGGCATGCTGGGAGTTGTAGTTTTGCAACAGCTGGAGGCACAACTACAACTCACAGCATGCCCTTTAGCTATCTGTGCATGCTGGGAGTTATAGTAATGCAAAAGCTGGAGGCACATTTTTTTTCTATGAAAAAGTGTGCCTCCAGCTGTTGCATAACTACAACTCTCAGCATGCATGGACAGCCAAAGCGCAAGCTGGGAGTTGTAGTAGTGTGCCTCCAGCTACTGCATAACTACAACTGCCAGGATGCCCTTCGGCTGTCCGTGCATGCTGAGAGTTGTAGTTTTGCAACAGCTGAAGGCACACTGGTTGCGAAACACTGAGAGTTTGTTACCTAGCTCAGTGTTTCGCAACAAGTGTGCCTCCAGCTGTTGCAAACTACAACTACCAGCATGTATTGACAGACTGTACATGCTGAGAGTTGAAGTTTTGCAACAGCTGAAGGCACACTGGTTGCGAAACACTGAGAGTTTGTTACCTAGCTCAGTGGTTCGCAACCAGTGTGCTTCAAGCTGTGTCAAACTACAACTGCCAGCATGCACGGACAGCCAAAGGGCATGCTGGGAGTTGTAGTTTTGCAACAGGTGGATGTTTCCTCCCCCCCCCCCCCCCCCCCCATGTGAATGTACCTGGTACATTCACATAGATGGGGGTTGACAGTGAGTTTCTCGCTGCAAGTTTGAGATGCGGCAAATTTTTCGCTGCACCTCAAACTCCCAGCAGGAAACTCGCTGTGAACCCGCCCATGTGAATGGACCCTAAAAACAGTTTGGGAGAAATTGCCTAATACATTTTTTTTCTCCTTTTACCCCTTATGAAAAGGTAAAGTTCGGGTCTACACCAGCATGTTATTGTAAAAAAATAAAAAAATGTACACTAACATGCTGGTGTTGCCCCATACTTTTCATTTTCACAAGAGGTAAAAGGAAAAAAAGACCCCAAAGATCGCCTATGTTAGCGGAAACTTCAGACCAAGCCAAACCTGGCGGAAATGTCTTCCCAAGTATAATTTTGTAGGTCCTACAAGCTGTTTGTCAGTGCAACACTGCCACTTCTTTATACGGGCATCTGGGGAGATTTAGCAACCATAGCAACCTATCAGATCGCTTAGTTCCTTTCACAAAAGGCCTGTTGAAAATGAACTAAGTGATCTGATTGGTTGCTAGGGGCAACTTAGCTTTTTCCCAAGTTCGCACAAAAAAAAAAAGACATTCCCCATCCCCCCACCCACATTCCTAGGCAATCAGAACGTACGAATGGCAAAAAAAAAAATAATAATAATATTAAAACTAAATAAAAAAATAAAGCGAAAAAACAAACCTCTTCTGTTAAAATTTCCGTTTCGCGCTAGGAGAAATTTTTGGACTTGAGTTTATGCTTTCTGCTGCCAATAACAGATTCCCCCTGGCCAGAAAAGGGAGCCAGTGGAGGAGAGTCATCAGGTGAGGGGGTTACAGGCAAGACAGCAAACACCTGCTTTCAAAAAGGTGCAATAAAATGGAAATGCACATAGTTTGATTAGCTGAAGAGTACAGGATTAAGGAAGCAAGGGGGAACAGCCAAATTCCCTATATAAGGAGTACCTACCTGAGTTCAACTAACAAGGCAGCCTCTGAAGTTGGAGAGGGTGTGAGTGATATACGCTCTGTCTAATATAGACCAGGGAAGGAGGAGGGAAGATCTTGCGACAAATTTAACAAAGTCTGTGCGACCGACTTTTGGTAAATTTGGCGCAAATTAGACCGATGTCTAACACATGCACTGCTCTAAACACAGACTTAAATTAGACACACATGATAAATCTCCCCCATTGTATATGTGAATCAATATATAATTTCTTTGGTATGTCTATTTTCCTTTCCTTAAAAAAAATGACAGAAAAAACGCCAGAAAAACTGTCACAGTGTTTTCCCTGCTGTGTGGAAACAGCCAAATTTGAACCCTGTTGCAGTTTTTTCACTATCTTCAGGTACCACTCTCTGGGTCGGATGCTGAGCACCCGGTCCACAGAGTCTAAGGAGGTGAGGAGTGATGTACAGCATCACTACTCACCTCCCCCGGCCATATAGTATACAGGGGGGCATAGTGTACCTGTGTATACTATACAGGAGCCAGGAATCGTGTCACCAGACTGACAGGACTCCCTGCTCCAATAGCCCTTTTGGGCGGTATACAGAATATACAGCTCTCTATACAGTAACCCCCCGACCTACGATGGCCCCCACATATGATAAAATCGACATACGATAGCCTCTCAGAGGCCATCGCATGTCGATGTCAGCATCGACATACGATGCTTTTATATGTCGGGGCCATCGCATTAACCCCTTAAGGACCAATACAAATAAACCTGTACGCCCCTGAAAGACCAGGCCTGTTTTTTCAAATCGGGGATGTCTGTCTTTATTAGAGAATAACTCTGGTAACGTTTTGCCAATCACGTTAATTCTGACACTGTTTTTTTGTCACAAGTTGTCCTTCATGTACATAGTAAAAGTAAGCCGATATCATTTGTAGTTTTTTTTTTACAATGCAAAAAATCATGAAATTTTTACAAAAAATTAAGATTTTTTGCTATTTTAACACTAAAAGGTTGCATATATTTATACATACTGACTAAATAGTTTATGAAACTTATACTTTCAGATGTCTACTTTATTTTGACATCATTTTTTTGTTTTTAATTAACATTTATATTAGTTAGAAGCCTAACAATTTAACATGAAATTTTGAAAATTTAGAAAATTTGAAAAGTACATATTTTTTTGTGTGCTATGCAAGGTTTGCAGAAATTAAAAGGTAGTAGAACATAGGAACACCCCCCCCCAAATGACCCCATTTTAAAAACTAGACCCCTAAAGGTATTCGCTAGGGGGTACAGTGAGTATTTTAACACCATAGTTTTTTGGCAGGAATTATTACAAAGTCAGTATTAAAAATTCGAAATTTGCAATTTTTCACAAATGCATCATTTGGGGGGCATATTTTTTGTACATCACTTCTGATATTGAAAGAAATGCACCCTATATTTTATTAAGCTGCTTGTCCCATGTTCAGAAATACCCCCACTTTGGCCATATATGGTTCCTGGGCCGCGTGGTAGGACTCAGAAGGAGAGGAGTGCCATTTGGCTTTCAGGGCAGAACAGTACCACCACCCCCACAAGTGACCCCATTTGTATACTGCACCCCTACAAGTTATTAGCTGGACCAGGGACCTCTCTGATTGGTCCTTGGTCGGCTGGCAGTATAACGCGTCTGTCTGTGACAGTTAAGGCTCCTGATGGATATATCCCCCATGTTGTGGGAATAAGCACCCGCTCATGGCGAATATATCCATCACTGCTGCGGCTGGGTAGCTCAGTGTGTCCGCTCATGACTGCTGGCGGGAAATCCGCCGCTATGAGTGGACACACAAAGCTACCCAGCCGCAGCAGGGAGCTCATTACCGTGACTGCTGCATAATGTGTAGGATCACATGGTGGACATCCGCAGCATATTACATGCTGCGGATGTCCGCCAATGCGATCCTACACATTATGCTTTTTTTTTTTATTAGATTCTTTAATAAATGTATTTTTAATATATATATATATTTATTTATTTATTTATTTTTACACTTTTATTACATTTTTATTTATTTTTACACTTTTATTTTATTTATTTTTTTATTTTTTTTACACTTTTTAATGCTTTGGAATACTTAGTATTCCAAAGCATTGCAGTTATATGCTGCATGCCAGTTTTCACTAGCAGGCAGCATATTAGGACGTGCCTCTGGCACGTCCTTTCAGGCAATACCCAGGGCAGACCTGGGGGTCTTTGTAGGACCCCCGGCTGCTCAGGTGTGCAGCAGCACCCCGCGATCGCGCTGCGGGGTGCTGCAGAGGAGACAGAGGAAGCCCCCTCCCTCTGTCAGGACTCCTTACAGCACGCGGTCACTTCTGACCGCAGCTGTAAGGGTTAAACTGCCGGGAGTGAAGTGAACTTCACTCCCGGCAGTGCGGCAGGTGCCGGCCAGCCGCGGCCACACAGAGCACCCCACGATCGCGATGCGGGGTGCTGCAGGAGTGACAGAGGGAGCTCCCTCCCTCTGTCATAACACTTACAGCCCGCGGTCACTTCCGACCGCGGCTGTAAGGGTTAAAACTGCCAGGACCGAAGTTTACTTCGGTCCTGGCAGTGCAGCAGGGTCCCGGCTGTGTGATACAGCCGAGTCCCTGCCGTGATCTCGTGGGTGCACTGGGCAGCATCCACGAGAATAATGGACGAGTATAGACGTCCAGGTGCGGGAACGACCGCCAACCTGGACGTCTATACTCGTCGGTGGTCGTTATCGGGTTAACTGCTATCCGACAGCGCAAAATGCTTAAGCTGCTGTCGGATAGCAGTTTAAGCATCCCTGGCAGGTTCGCTTACCTATTCCCGCTGCTCCGGGTCCACTTCGCGATCCTCCGGTGTCTTGCGCATCTTCTCCAGGGTCCGGGCCTTGCTTTCCGGCGTTGTTATTACATCACTACGCACGCCGCGCCGGTGCAGCAGCGTAATAACGTCATCTGAAAGCGAGGCCCGGACCCTGCAGAAGATGCGCAAGACACCGGAGGATCGCGAAGAAGACACCAGAGCAGCGGGACAGCATCGGGAGCCCCTGGGACAGCAGCGGGAGCGGTGAGGACCTGGTGCGGAGCGGCGGGGACAGGTGAGTACAGCTTCCTATACTTTACATTGCACGGATCCCTCAACATACAATGGATTCGACAAACGATGGGTCGTTTGGAACGAATTACCATCGTATGTTGAGGGACCACTGTAGATAGCTGTATATAGTGTATACAGAAGAAGAGATCTACTTACTTACAGACGGGAGCCAGGCTGGTAAGTGTGAGGCTCTGTTCACATTGTCCGTTTTGTATAATGTGAGCAGACCCTTCTGCCAGTGTCTTCCCAGACAGGGAGACTCCAGCTGTTGCTAATCTACAACTCCCAGCATCCCCAGACAGCCAAAGGCTGTCTGGGCATGCTGGGAGTTGTAGTTTTGCACCAATTGGAGGCTCCCTGTTTGGGAAGACATTGCATTATGGGCGCTCTCCCCAGCGGGCAGTGCTAAAAATGTCCTAACCCATGTTTTGTGGTTTTTTTTCTTCTCATTTCAGATCCGTGTATGCAGAGGATTATGGCAGATTCGATGGATTGCGGCGGATGAACTGGATTTTTTTTAATATAAAATGGTTAATGAGGGCTGTGGGGGAGTGTTTTTTGAAATAAAATTATTTTTCCAATGTGTTGTGTTTTTAATTTTATTGAATTTCCAGGCTTAGTAGTGGAGGCTATCTTTTTGACTGAATCCATTACTAAGCTGGGGCTTAGCGTTAGCCCCAAAAAACAGCTAGCACTAACCCCCAATTATTACCCCGTACCCACCGCCACAGGGGTGCTGGGAAGAGCCAATACCAACAGGCCCGGAGCGTCAAAAATGGCGCTCCTGGGCCTAGGCAATAACAGGCTGGTGTTATTTAGGCTGGGGAGGGTCAGTAGCAATGGTCCTCACCCACTCTGGTAACATCAGGCTGTTGCTGTTTGGTTGGTATCTGGCTGTGAATAAAAATACGGGGAACCCTATGCATTTTTTTTACTTATTTTTATATTTATTTATGGAAAAATAACGCATAGGGTTCCCCATATTTTTATTCACAGCCAGATACCAACCAAGCAGCAACATTGTTACTGGCCCTCCCCAGCCTAAATAATGTCAGCCTGTTACCACCTATGCCCAGGAGCACCATTTTTGACGCTCCAGGCCTGTTGGTACCAGCTCTTCCTGGCACCCCTGTGTCGGTGGGTACCGGGGTAATAATTGGGGGTTAGCGCTAGCTGTTTTGGGGGCTAACACTAAGCCCCAGCTTAGTAATGGATTCCGTCAATAAGACGGCCTCCACTACTAAGCCTGAAAATTTAATAAAAAAATTAAAAAAACACAACATATTGGAAAAATTATGTAATAAAAAAACTCTCCCCACAGCCCTCCTTAACCATTTTATTAAAAGAAAAATATCCAGTTAATCCTCCGCCGTAATCCTCTGCATACACGGATCTGAAATGAGAAGAAAAAAAAAACACAAAAGATAGTTAGGACATTTTTGGCACTGTCTGCTGGGCAGAGCGCTTATAATAATGCAATGTCTACCCAAACAGGGAGCCTCCAATTGGTGTAAAACTACAACTCCCAGCATGCCGGCATGCTGGGAGTTGTAGTTTATCAACAACTGGAGTCTCCCTGTCTGGAAAGACACTGCCAGAAGGGTCTGTTCACATTATACAAAACGGACAATGTGAACAGAGCCTCAGACTTACCAGCCTGGCTACCGCCTGAAGCTCCGCCCCCAAATGACATCATGTCTAGGGGCGGAGCTACACGGACCCAGCCGGGACTGGAGGGAGGTAAGGAGACTTCATCTTCTGTATACACTATATACAGCTATCTATGGATAACTGTATATATTGTATACTGCCCAAGGGGTTAACCTACACTGTCCATAAGTGTAAGTTAACTCTTTCCTTGCCAGGCTGGCATAGTGCACAGCTCAGCAAGGGTTTAAGTGAGCCAGCAATGTGTATACTGTATACACATTGCAGGCTCACTGTAAGTTCTTGCTGAGCAGTAGATATGTATATCTACTGCTCAGCATCAGCTGTTCTCCCGACTCTGTAGCCTTGAGCACAGCTGAGTCTCGAAATTCACATCAGGAGGATCCCAGCGGGTGTCAGAAGTGACATCCACTGTGATCTTTCCTTAACTGCAGGTACTACTGCTCTCAACATGAAGCACACTCTGCTCCATGCTGGGAGCTGTAGTACCTGCATTAATAGACAGATCGCAGCGAGTGTAACTTCTGACACCTGTTGCTATCTGTCTATTAATGCAGGTACTACAGCTACCAGCATGGAGCAGAGTGTGCTTCATTTTGGGAGTGCCTAAGGGTAGTACAGGACCATGTCCTGTACTGGTACATCACATATCCAACGTCACATAAGTGTTTGAACAAATAGGTGCACCCCTTTCTTCAGATGAGCAATACCAGAACTTACTGGGCAAGAATTTCTGCGATATGTTAACAATTATGGTGCATCTGTTAAGGGCCATGTTTCCCAAACTACATGTGTAGCAGAGCTGAATTTGCCATTATACTTGAATAGTAAAGATAATGCAGTAGATTTACCTGTCGTGCTGTGTTAAGCCATACTTCTTATACTATGATATGACAAGTTCAGTTCTGCTACATCTGGAAAACTCATCTTAGCAACATCTGTACTTATAATTTCTGGCCCGCAGCAGACTGATACATGAGTACCAATGTCATTCTCTATTAATTTCATGAAGGTGACCTGTGACTGTTCAGCATGCTCAGCCGCATAGTGGCCCTGATTTACTAAGAGTGGAGTGTTTATTCTGGAGTGATTTCAATATCTTTTTTTTTTTCAAGCTTATTTACTATTCTAATTGGTATAGGTCACAGCAAAAAGTATGCAGACTCCCAATTTCAAAAAGGCTGTGGTCTTTATTTAGGTCATCAGCAATGCAACGTTTCGGCTATAGTGTCGCCTTTGTCAAGCATGCTTGACAAAGGCGACACTATAGCCGAAACGTTGCATTGCTGATGACCTAAATAAAGACCACAGCCTTTTTGAAATTGGGAGTCTGCATACTTTTTGCTGTGACCTATACCAATTGGATGTTCTATATCTGGACTGGTTATCCGGATGGTCACGGGCATAAGAGAAGGGACTAGTGCTGTCTTCCTCCTTGGACTTATTTACTATTCTGTCGCACATTTGTTTTAGTTTTTTTGCACTATTGTCGCATGTTTTTTTGTGTTGCACTATTCAATTGTGTCGCACAAACTCAGAGCTAAAGAAATTAGTTGTGTGAGTCAAAATGGTTTAGACTTGTTTGTTTAAAAATGTTTTCATGAATCAAAAGTATTCATGTGTTATAATTTTTCAAACATTACAAAAATGATCCTTGTTTATCATCTTGGGTGTTAAATTGATTTAAACCTAATATTGCAAATGTGTTAAAAAGAAAAGAAAATTAAACATTAACTATCACAAAAGCATTCAATATTTTATTCATAAAAGTGCTGAACTGTACAAAATGTTTTCAGGTTATAAAACAAGTTACTTTCACAAAAAACACAATAGCAAACAGCCCCTTGTTAGAAATTACTCCATTTTTGGAATTTCACTCGGCCTCTTGGCTGTCGGTTATTGAGGCAAACTCACACTTTTTCTCGAGTGATTTTGGAAGTACTCCATTTTTTGGGTTTTGTCGGTAAAACACCCATTTTTGCATAAAACATGCCCATTTCAGAGAGAAAAAAAAACACTCCGAGTGGTTTCTAAATTGTCGGTTGTGCGGCGTAAAATTTGGTCACATAAATAGTCGCACAGACATTGCGACTAAAATTTAGGCGCTAGAACCGAGAAAAAGAGTCGGTTGGACTTTAGTAAATGAGTCAAAGTGTGTCAATGAGTATTCATCTGTGTTCTGGGATATAGCAAAACTGAATATATCTGTGCAAAGAAGTGTTTTCCAACCAGTGTGCATCCAGCTTCAGCAAAACAACAATGCCCAGCATGCCCGGCTAGCTATTGGATGGTAGTTGTAGTTTTGCAACAATTGGAAGCTCTCTGATTTGGAAGACATTGCCAGATATTGCATTATGGGCGCTCTCCCCAGGGGAGTACTAACCATTTTTTTGTTTCTTTTTTCTTCTCGTTTCAGATCCATGTATGCAGAGGATTACGACGGATTCGGTGGACTACTGCGGATGAACTGGATTTTTTAATTTTAATAAAATGGTTAACGAGGGTGGTGGGGGAGTGTTTTTTAAAATAAAATAATTTTTCCAATGTGTTGTGTTTTTTTAAATGGACTTTTCAGGCTTAGTAGTGGAAGTTGACTTATAGATGGAATCCATTACTGAGCCGGGGCTTAGCATTGGCCCCAATTATTACCCCGGTACCCACCGCCACAGGGGTACCGTGAAGAGCCAGTACCAACAGGCCTGGAGCATCAAAAATGGCACTCCTAGGCATAGGCAGTAACAGGCTGGCATTATTTAGGCTGGGGAGGGATAATAACAATGGTCCTAGCACACCCTGTTAACGTCAGACTGTTGCTGCTTGGTTGGTATCTGGCTGAGAATGAAAATATGGGCAACCCTATGCGTTTTTATATTTATTTATTTATGGGGGGAAAAAAACACAGTTTAGCAACAGTTGGAGTCTCCCTGTCGAAAAAGACACTGGCAAAAGGGTCTGTTCACATTATACAAAATGCACAATGTGAACAGAGCCTCACACGTTACCAGCCTGGCTCCCGTATGTAGCTAGGGCCAGAATGGGGCTAAAAACCAGCCTGGAAAAAAATTGCATACCAGCCCCACAGCATTGCGTCTTTGTGGCAGCCGCCGGCTGCAGGGAAGAGGCAGGGAACTTGGCATTTGATTTGTACAGAGAGTGCTCCCCATGATTTATATTGCAGGAGTGTATAGGGTCTAAAGGGGAGATTTATCAAAACCTGTCCAGAGGAAAAGTTGCTGAGTTGGCCAAAGCAACTAATCAGATTGTTTCTTTCATTTTGCAGAGGCCTTGTTAAAAATTAAAGACGCGCTCTGGTTGCTATGGGCAACTGGGCAACTTTTCCTCTTTAACAGGTTTTGATAAATCGCTCCCTTGGTCTCCAAACTGTGGACTGCTAGCTGTTCCAACTACGGTCTGGGCATGCTGGAAGTTGTAGTTTTACTGGGAGTCTTAGTTTTTAGCAACAGCTGAAGAGCCACAGTTTGGAGACCATTGATATAGGGAGAGATGTGTCACCTGCCCAGCATGGACCCACCCCGAGGACTAATTAGTGGGGTTCCAGTGGCAATTTCCTACAAAGATTACTCTGAATTACCGAGTGCCTCAGTGTAATTCATAGTGTACTGGGATCCTGATGCCTGCACCAGTTTTATGCTGCTGCTGTTTGGGCAGCATAAAACTGATAGCAGGATCCCCACAAAGAACAAGTCTCACGTTTGAAAACTTATGCCCGCTTTGGGGAAGAGGGTTGGGGGGTTGTGAAGCGCTCCTGTGCTCCAGCACAGGGGCTCCATACAGGAGATCGTGGGGGGCCCCAGCGCTTAGACCCCCTGCAATCTAAAACTTATATAAGTTTTTAAACGTGAGATTTGTCCTTTAACTGTAGTTTAAAATTGTGGTAAAGGGTGTGATGCAGGGCAGATGGAATCACCCTAAGGGCAGATGGCATTAACCCCTTGTTTTCGTCTAGTGATGAGCAGCAGGGGCCATATTCGAATTCGCAATATTTTGCGGATATATTGACGATTATTCATCCTATGTTCGCGAAATTCGCATATTCGCCATGTTCATTCACTTTTGCATAAAAATTTGCATGTGATAAAAAAAAAGAATATTCGTCATTACGAATGTATAGCACTATATTCTAAATATTCGCGAAATCGCAAATTCACGATAAAAATTTGCATTACAAATATTCGTGCTCAACACTATTCGTGACGCCAGGGCGTGCTGTATCCTCAATACTACCTGAAGGTATACTGCGGGGTCCTGGGCTAGGCATGGGGGCAATAATGACTCCGACGCCAAGTTAAGGATAACGGTAGCTTTACTGAGTGACAGGTGGAACAGTCTATACAGCTGGGACTGACCATACCCCAATTACATAGTAACATAGTTCATAAGGTGGAAAAAAGACCAGAATCCATCAAGCTCAACCTATAACCCTAATGAGTCCCTACTGAGTTGATCCAGAGGAAGGCAAAAAAAATCTCATACTAGAGGTAAAAATTCCTTCCCAACTCCAAATATGGAACCAGAATAAATCCCTGGATCAACGTTCTGTCCCTATAAATCTAATATACATAACCAGCCAAGTTATTACTCTCAAAAAATGCATCCAGACCCCTTTTGAATTCTTTTACAGAATTCACCATGACCACCTCCTCTGGCAGAGAGTTCCATAGTCTCACTGCTCTTAGAGTAAAGAACCCCCGTCTGTGCTGGTGTAGAAACCTTCTTTCCTCTAAAAGTAGAGGATGCCCCCTTGTTATAGATACACTCCTGGGTAGAAATAGATCATGGGAGAGATTTCTGTACTGTCCCCTGATATATAGTTATTAGGTCTCCCCTAAGCCTTCTTTTTTTCTAAACTAAATAACTCTAATTCTGATAATCTTTCTGGGTACTGTAGTCGTGGTAGTAATTTTTTTTAGGCCCAGGCCCAGAAGCATTAGTAAACCATATATTGGCTGAATGACACAGCCTGGAGTAGGCTGAAGCATGAGGAGACCATATCGTGTCTGAATGGCACAGTCTGGAGTTGGCGGTAGTTGAGGAGACAACAGGGCCTCAAAATCTCTAAGAATAAAAGATAAATTTAGAAATTTCCATTAACCCCTTCCCGACCTATGACATACCTGTATGTCATGGGTGGCAAGGTGTTCCCGACCCATGACATACAGGTACGTCATGAACATTTTTGCCGCTACTCGCGGCACCTCGCAGCGCCCGGAAAGATGGTGGCTATCACTGATAGCCAGCCATCTTACCATGCGACCTCGGGGGGTTTCGTCCCCCACCCCCCCCCCCCCAGCGATCGCTGCTATCAGCTGGTCAAATCTGACTAGCTGATAGCAGCGTTTCACTATGAAAATACTTAGCAGCGCGGTGTGTGAGTCCCGATCACGGGGATCGGGACACACACCGCTCTGCTAAGTGTCCCTGACCCGTCCCCCGGCGTCACTTACCCGTCCGAGCGGTGTCCCGAGCGGTCCCGGCGGCGAGCGGCGTCCTCCAGGCGGTCCCGGCGGTGGTGCATCCCGGAGGTGAGTTTCCGGCAGCAGTGCGGCATCTTCATTGGCAGCAGTGAGATCGCCGTAAAGCGATCTCACTGCTGCCTCTGGGAGTTTTAAAACTGCAACTCCCAGCATGCCCAGACAGCCTTTGGCTTTCTGGGCATGCTGGGAGTTGTAGTTTTGCAACATCTGGAGGTCCTCAGTTTGGAGACCACTGTATAATGGTCTCCAATCTGTGCTCTTCCAGATGTTGCAAAACTACAAATCTCAGCATGCTCAGTCTGTCCAGGCATGCTGGGAGTTGTAGTTCTCTAACATCTGGAAGAGCACAGATTGGAGACCATTATACAGTGGTCTCCAAACTGTGGACCTCCAGATGTTGCAAAACTACAACTCCCAGCATGCCCAGACTGCCCAAGCATGCTGGAAGTTGTAGTTCGGCAACATCTGATCCTTCAGATATTGCCGAACTACAACTTCCAGCATGCCTGGGCAGTCTGGGCATGCTGGGAGTTGTAGTTTTGCAACAACTGGAGGCACACTAGTTGGGAAACATTGTCCGTTTCCTACCTCAGTGCCTCCAGCTGTTGCAATTGTTGCAAAACTATAACTCCCAGCATGCACTGACAGACCATGCATGCTGGGAGTTGTAGTTTTGCAACAGCTGGAGGCACACTGGTTTGGAAACACTAAGTTTGGTTGCAAAACACTTGAAAGTTTATTACTTAACTTAGTGTTTCCAAACCAATGTTCCTCCAGCTGTTGCAAAACTACAACTCCCAGCATGCACAGACAGCCAAAGGGCATGCTCGGAGTTTGCAACAGCTGGATGTTTGCCCCCTCGCCCCAATGTGAATGTACAGGGTACACTCACATGGGCGGAGGTTTACAGTGAGTGCTGAAAGTTTGAGATGGCGCAAATTTTGCGCTGCAGCTCAAACTTCCAGCGGCAAACTTGCTGTGAACCTCTGCCCATGTGACTGTACCCTAAAAACACTACACTACACTAACACTAACCTAAAATAAAAAGTAAAAAACACTACATATACACATACCCCTACACAGCCCCCCCCCCCCCCCCAAAAAAAAAAAAAAGAAAAACGTCTGGTACGCTACTGTTTCCAAAACGGAGCCTCCAGCTGTTGCAAAATAATAACTCCCAGTATTGCCGGACAGCCATTGACTGTCCAGGCATGCTGGGAGTTTTGCAACAGCTGGAGGCACCCTGTTTGGGAATCATTGGCATAGAATACCCCTATGTCCACCCCTATGCAAATCCCTAATTCAGGCCTCAAATGCGCATGGCGCTCTCTCACTTTGGAGCCCTGTCGTATTTCAGGGCAACAGTTTTGGGAAACATATGGGGTATCGCCGTACTCGGGAGAAATTGCCTTAAAAATTTTGGGGGGCTTTTTCTTCTTTAACCCTTTATGAAAAGGTGAAGTTGGGGTCTACACCAGCATGTTAGTGTAAAAAAATTAATTTTTTACACTGACATGTTGGTGTTGCCCTATACTTTTCATTTTCACAAGAGGTAAAAGGGAAAAAAGACCCTCTAAATTTGTAATGCAATTTCTCCCGACTATGGAGATACCCCATATGTGGGCGCAAAGTGCTCTGGGGGCACACAACAAGGCCCAGAAGGAAGAGTGCACCATGTACATTTGAGGCGATTTGTACAGGGGTGGCTGATTGTTACAGCAGTTCTGACAAACGCAAAACAATAAATGTCCATATGTGACCCCATTTTGGAAACTACACCCCTCACGGAATGTAATAAGGGGTGCAGTGAGCATTTACACCCCACTGGTTTATGACAGATTTTTGGAACAGTGGTCTGTGAAAATGAAAAATAAAATTTGATTTGCACAGCCCACTGTTCCAAAGATCTGTCAAACGCCAGTGGGGTGTAAATGCTCACTGCACCCCTTATTAAATTCCATGAGGGGTATAGTTTCCAAAATGGGGTCACATGTGGGGGGGTCCACTGTTCTGGCACCATAGGGGCTTCCTAAATGGGACATGCCCCCCAAAAACCCTTTCAGAAAAACTCACTCTCCAAAATCCCATTGTCGCTCCTTCCCTTCTGAGCCCTCTACTGCACCCGCCGAACACTTTACATACGCATATGAGGTGTTTCCTTACTCGAGAGAAATTGGGTTACAAATTTTAGGGTGATTTCTCTCCTTTTACCCCTTGTAAAAATTCAAAAATTGGGTCTACAAGAAAATGCGAGTGTGAAAAATGAAAATGAAGATTTAGAATTTTCTCCTTCACTTTGCTGCTATTCCTGTGAAACACCTAAAGGGTTAAAACACTTACTGAATGTCATTTTGAATACTTTGGGGGTGCAGTTTTTATAATGGGGTCATTTATGGGGTATTTCTAATATGAAGATCCTTAAAATCCACTTCCAACCTGAACTGGGCGCTGAAAAATTACGATTTTGAAAATCTTGAGAAAAATTGGAAAATTGCTGCGGAACTTTGAAGCCCTCTGGTGTCTTCCAAAAGTAAAAACTTGTCAATTTTTTTATGCAAACACAAAGTAGACATATTGTATATGTGAATCAATATGTAATTTATTTGTAATATCCATTTTCCTTTCAAGCAGAGACTTTCAAAGTAGAAAAATGCTACATTTTCAAAATTTTCATGACATTTTTAGATTTTTTACCAAGAAAGGATGCAAATATCAGTGAAATTTTACCAATAACATAAAGTTGAATATGTCACGAAAAAACAATCTCGGAATCAGAATGATAAGTAAAAGCATTCCAGAGTTATTAATGTTTAAAGTGACAGTGGTCAGATTTTCTAAAAATGCCCAGGTCATGAAGGTGAAAATGGGCTGGGTCATGAAGGGGTTAAAGATGTTTGGTGCCTAGTGCTACCATGAACATATATAGGTAATGTCCTAGGCCCAGCAGCATCACTAAACCATGTAGTTGCTGAATGACACAGACTGGAGGTGGCTGAAGCATCAGTAAGCCATATATTGGATGAATGGAACAGCCTGGAGTTGGCTGAAGCATGAGAAGAGACCATATAGTGGCTGAATGAGGCAGCCTGGAGGTGGCAGCAGCAGCATCAGGAGTCCTGAAGGTGACCCTTTGACAGAGTGGTGCAGTGGGTGGCAGTACCCGGACACAAGGGTGGGTGAAAAAAGGTCTGATGCGAAGGAATGTTTGTAACTTGGGAGCAGAGCCTTAAATCTGTTTGGCACTATCCATATTTGTGAAGTGTTGGTGTGGCACCATGGTCAATCTACTCTGATGCATCAGGCTTTAGTCGTTGGAAATCCTGGCTGATCCATGCCTGATTCCTCTTCACAAAGGTCAGTCTCTCCACATTTTTCGTGGACAGACGAATTCTCCTTGGGGTGACTGTGGCCCCCGCCGCACTAAACACCCACTCTGATGACACTCTACTGGCCGGGCAGCACAGCATTTCCATGGCAAACTCTGCTAGTTGTGGCCACAAATCAAGTTTGGCTGCCCAGAAGTCCAGCGGATCTTCAAGGTGTGTTGGCATGGACATTTCAACATATGCCACCACCTGCTGGATCAGGTCCTGCTCCAGGTCTACCTGCTGATCAGTTGCTTCACTATGCGGGTGAAGAAAGCTACTTATCAGCGACTGTAGACTCAGGCTGCTGCTGATGGAGCTGGTACTGCTCCTGCCACCCCACCCCTCCCCAGCAGCCATGGCAGTGGAAGGTGAGCGCAGGGGCCCCCCAATTCAGACCTGCCAGAGGATGGATGATGGAGCCGATAGGCATCGGCCAGCTGACTACATAGGATGCATCTGTAGTAGGTCACTTTGTCCTCCCTCTCAGTGGGGGTAAAAAAAGGCCCATATTTTGCAGCGGTAGCGAGGGTCCAATAAGGTGGAGATCCAGAAGTCATCCCACTGCCGAATGGTGACAATTCGACTGTCAGTACGTGAGCATGCATCGTGCCATTTGTGCAAGTGACTCGGAGGGACAAGTGTGTCCCCTTCCTCATAATCCTTTAGCTCCTCTGGCTGCTCCTGCTCCTCCTCTCCTGTCAGATTACTAGAAAAACTGCCCATTTGGCGAAACCTAAACTGTGCCCCACTGTGCCCCTCACCCTCCTCCTCCAGTTCAGCCTCCACAGGACTCATGTGGCCATGAGATGTAGACGCCACGTCTCCAGTGCCCTGACCAGCCATCGTTTCCAATACGTTGTAAGAAATGATGCAGTGGAATGACGTCGTTCATCCCGTAATCCCGGCGACTGACTAATAATGTGGTTTCCTCAAAGGGCCTGAGCAAACGGCAGGTGTCACGTATGAGCTTCCACTGGTTCAGATTGAAGTTACACGGGGAGTACCCCTATCCGCTTGGATCATCACAAAATCGGTGATGGCTTTTCTCTGTTCGTACACTCGGTCCAACATATGGAGGGTGGAATTCCAACGTGTGACAACGTCACAAATCAGACTATGTTGGGGGATACCATTCTGATGCTGCAGCTCAAGGAGGGTGTGCTTTGCGGTGTACAAGTGGCTGAAGTGCATGCAAAGTTTACTTCCCATTGTTAGGATGTCTTGCAAATGGGGGGGAACACTTCAGGAACTGCTTCACAACCAGATTGAACATGTGTGCCATGCAAGGCGCATGGCTCAGCCTTCCCAGTCGCAGCGCATGCAAGATGTTCTTCATGTAGTCAGTCACCATGGTTCCCATTTCCAGTTTTCGTGGAGTAAGCCATGCTCCGATTTCTTTACGAATTACTTTCAGCAGTTCCTCCCCTGTGTGACTATTTTCGCCAAGGCAAACCATGTGAAGAACAGCGTAACACCGTCGTGCCCTGCACACATGGTATGCTGAATGGCCGCTGAGACTTGTCTGGGCAGTGGAGGCTGAGGACATGGAGTCGCACACTGTCACAGGACCAATGGCCTGAGAGCGAGGAGGAGGAAGCGGCGTGACCTGTCCAAGTTGGTGTTGTGGCTTTGCAGGAACCACATTCACCCAGTTAGCCGTAAAGGACATTTTCCCTGACCATAGTTAAAGCTCCAGACGTTGGCGCTGCCGTGCACTTTGGTACACACTGACACACTCAAGGACTGGACTACCTTCTCTTCCACAAAATTGTGCAGGGCTGGTACTGCCTTCTTCGCAAAGAAATGATGGCTTGGAACTCTCCACCTCAGCTCGGCACAAGCCATCATTTCTCTGAAAGGTGCAGAGTCCACCACTTGAAAAGGGAGGGACTGTAGCACCAGCAACTTGGACAGGAGCACATTCAGCTTCTGCGCCACTGGATGAGTGGGCGCATACTGTTGTCTCTTGGACATGGCTTCGCCGATGGATTGTTGGCAGAATGGCTGACTACAAGTAGGAAGAGCAGGAGCATCTGGAGTGACAGAAGGAGGGTATGACACACAGCTCCCTTCGGCTGAGGTGGTGGAGCCTTGGCTGGCTGAAAGAGGGAGCGACAGGGACTGGTCCTGGGCCATGCTAACTGAGGGTTGTGTCTGAGGAACCCACCGACTGTTGACTGGGGGTATCAGATGTCCCTTGTGATGAAGTGGATGACTGTGTTAACCAATCAATGACGGCAGATGGGTTGCTGGTCGAGATCAGGACTCCTGCTGCAACTCGCCCCTAGTCTGCTGCGACCTCTGCCTGATGAATTTAGGCATCTGCCACTTCTCTGTGCACGTCCTGGAACTTCTCTGTGTGACACATTTAGTGCGTATAAGAGGGGAATACAATACGCTTCACTACGCTTAAAACAGTATTTGTCTCGAACAGCAGCAGGTGTGTACTTTTGCCTGGTCTTTCAAAGTATCTAGGCCCTTGATAGATTAATAGGTACAAAATAGTACACTACTTAGATGTACGTATATGGTATTCACTTATGAGGGCAGAAAAAGGCACTTCAGTACACTTAAAAAAGTATCTGAGTACAACATCAGCCGGTGAGTACTTTTGCCTGGACTTTCACAGTATCTAGGTCCTTGATAGATTAACAGGTTTAAAATAGTACACTACTTAGATTTACTTATGTGGTATGCACTTATGAGGGCAGACAAATGCGTTACAGTACACTTAAAAAAAAGTATCTGAGTAAAAACACAAGCCGGTGAGTAGTTTTGCCTGGAATTTCACAGTATCTAGGCCCTTGACAGATTAACAGGTTAAAAATAGTACACTACTTAGAGGTGGGTATGTGATATGCACTTATGAGGGCAGAAAAATGCACTACAGTATGCTTAATAAACGTATTGGAGTAAAACACCAGCCGGTGATTGCTTTTGGCTGTCCTTTCACAGTATGTAGGCCCTTGACAGATTAACAGGTACAAAAAAGTACACTACTTAGATGTACGTATGTGGTATGCACTTATAAGGGCAGAAAAATGCATTACAGTACACTTAAAATTGTATCTGAGTAAAAACACAAGCCGGTGAGTAGTTTTAACTGGGATTTCACAGTATCTAGGCCCTTGACAGATTAACAGGTTTAAAACAGTATACTACTTAGAGGTGGGTATGTGGTATGCACTTATGAGGGCAGAAAAATGCGCTTCAGTACGCTTAATAAACGTATTGGAGTTAAACACCAGCCGGAAAATACTTTTGGCTGTCCTTTCACAGTATGTAGGCCCTTGACAGATTAACAGGTACAAAACAGTACACTACTTAGATGTAGGTATTTGGTATGCACTTATGAGGGCAGAAAGATGCGCTACTGTACGCTTCAAAAATTATTTGAGTAAAACACCAGCCGGTGACTACTTTTGGCTGTCCTTTCACAGTATGTAGGTCCTTGACAGATTAACAGGCACAAAATAGTTCACGTATGTGGTATGCACTTATGAGGGCAGAAAAATGTGGTACAGTACGCTTAAAAAAAACTTATTTTTGCACAACACCAGCAGAACACAACAGTGCTGCAGCACAAAAAAGGCTGTGTGCTAAACACAAAATTTCACTCTGTCAAAGACTATTAGGAATGTACTGCTGGGTATTATACAGTCTACAGACTAGTATAACCAGCAGATGATTTGTTGTGGAACAAAGACAAAGAATTGCACTGAAAAATAATTCCTGCCTCCTCTGCTAAGGTTTATGAAGTTGAGGCAGCTTGTTGAAATGTATGAGGCAACACACAGCTATCTGCCCCTCTCTGTAATACAATGCTGAAGAAAGTAACTGGGAGGTTAATGGCTGCAGTAAAAATCCTTTTCAGTGAAAAAAACACTGCTCTCTGTCCACTAGAATGCTCATGTGACTAGGATGTGAAACGCTGCTGGAATGAGCTTCTCTGTGTAACACACACACACAGCGATGTCCGTCCTATCTGTATGCAGTGTATTGAATGATATGATGCCGCAAAATGGCTGCCAAATATATAGGGCTGTGACATCACAGGGGTGCATCCTGCATGTGATTCAGGTTCATCCCGCCTACTTCCCTTCCCGTCTTGCCTTCCCAGTGTTCCTTGCCCCATCTACTGACATGTGGATCCGCCATTTAAGATGCCCTGGAGCCTGGACCGCAGTAAATGGAGTTTAATGAAGCGATTTGCGCGATAGAATCGCGGCGATATTCGCATTGGTTGCAAATCGAATATTTCATTAAATTCATAATGAATTTGGGTTCGTCAGCTTCGATTCGATCATCTCTACTTCCAACCTATCAGATCTATTTGTAACAGTGCACTGTCCTCTATTGTGTTTACCGCTTTACAGAGTTTAGAATCATCTGCAAAGATTTCTACTTTACTATTCATTCCCTCTACAAGGTCATTAATGAATATATTTAAAAAAAACAGGACCCAAGACTGACCCCCTGTGGTACCCCACTGGAAACAGTCACCCAATGCGAATAACTACCAATAATAACCACCCTCTGTTTCCTATCACTTAACCAGTTACTTACCCACTTGCACACATTTTCCCCCAGTCCAAGCATTCTCATTTTATGCACCAACCTTTTATGTGGCACCGTATCAAATGCTTTGGAAAGATCCAGATATACGACATCCAGCTATTGCCCCTGGTCCAGTATGGAGCTCACCTCCTCATAAAAGCTGATCAGGTTAGTTTGACAGGACCGATCCCTCATAAAGCCATGCCGATATGGAGTCATACATTTATTTTTTCAATATACTCCAAAATAGCATCCCTTAGAAAACCCTCAAACTATTTACATACAACGGAGGTTAAACTAACAGGCCTATAATTCCCAGGGTCACCTTTTGACCCCTTTTTAAATATTGGCACCACATTTTCCATGTGCCAGTCCTGGGGAATTGTAGCTTACTTGAAGACTTGTGGCTGCTGGACTGACTTGAGGCCTCCTATGGGCTCCAGACATGCTCTTAGGACTTGACTTGGCTGGACCTCAGCAAAGACTCAGAGCTGAGCTCAAAGAAAGAAAAGAGACTCCTCCCCAGACTTATATAGGGGAGACTCTGGTGGGATCCCATAGGCCACCCTTAGGTAACATGGTCACTGACACCTCACTGGGTTACACTCACATGACAACAGGTTAACCACATGAGAAATATTCTTAAAGGTACAACACTCTTATATACAATACATTGCAGAAAACCAACTGTACAAAGGGAACAGGAGAATGGGGCCCAGGGGACACTGCAGGGAGGCTGCCTGACAGGGCAGCAAGGGTACAGGGTACAACTCCTGTACTGGGCCACCACAGTATAAGAAATAGTTAATTAAAAATAACAAACAAGCAACTTAAATTGCAAAAAAAAAAAAGAACCAAAATACCCCCCCCCCACCTTACAAAATAGTAATAGCAGGTCCCCACCCCCACTCTACATCACAGATCCCCCCTCTCCAGCCTCCACATCACAGGTCCCCCCTCTCCAGCCTCCACATCACAGGTCCAACCTCTCCAGCCTCCACATCACAGGTCCCCCCGTCTCCAGCCTCCACATAACAGCTCCCCCCCTCCAGCAACCACCCCACACACATATCACACCCCCCTCCCACATCACAGGTCCCCCCTCTCCAGCCTCCACATAACATGTCCCCCCTCTCCACCAGCACCCCTCCCCCCCCCCCACATAACAGGTCTCCCCTCTACAGCAATCCCCCACCCACATCACAGGTGCCCCCTCTGCAGCAAACCCCTCACAACACACACACCACATAACAGGACTCCCACCCCCACCATCACACATTAGGTTCCCCTCTCCTCTCACCCAGGGCTGCAGATCTTCCCCCGAGCAGCTGCAGTGACTGTATGCCGACAGGAGGAGGGGCCAGGAGCAGTGAAAAGTCAGAGAGTAGACATCAGGTGAGTGTCCTGTCTGTACAGCTCCAAGTACAGACTCTGTGATGCTGCTGCTGTGGTGCACACAGGTCCTAACACTCCTGGCAGGCTGACACAGTGACTTGTCGGAACTCAGGCAGCCTGTCCTCCAAACACTGTCGGCCCATAGGGCGGCCAGTGTAGTGCCATATTTTGTGTTTTGCCGTGGAATGTGTTACATGACTCAGCACTTTCCAGTGCGCAACTAAGACAGCTCCATTGGATCACACGCGCACACTTGCCCCCTACCATTGGTTCCTGGGGGGCTGGGGAGGTGTCACCTACACTAGCCTTCTGGGAATTTTCCCAGTATACCGGTAGGCCAGTCCAACCCGATCTGTAGCTCTGCCCCCTAATGATGTCATGTAGCTTGGACCCGGCGGTGAAAGGAGCGAGGGAAGTAAGTGGACCTCGTGTTCTGTATACAATATATACAGCTATCTATAGATAGCTGTATATAGTGTATACCACCCAAAGGATTAACCTACACTGTCCAGCAGTATAAGGTAACTCTTTCCTTGCTGGGCTGGTGCATAGTGCACATCTCAGCAAGGAGTTAAGTGAGCCAGCAATGAGTAGACTGTATACACACTGCAGGCTCACTGTAAGTTCTTGCTGGGCAGTAGATATACAATGAATATCTACTGCTCAGCATCAGCTGTTCTCCTGTGCAAGGACATTTTCCAGTGCAGCATGGTGCCCTGTAAAATGCTGTATGGCTGTGGAGGGAAGTAGGGATGCTATGCATCACTCCTTCTCTCCGAGGATGCAGAAACAATGGTGTTTTTGCTTAAAAACCACAGAGTCTCAGCATTGCTGCGATTTAGAAAAACTGCCAGATCGCAGCAAAACACCGGGATCAGGGGAAAAAACGCATCAGGCCGCATCACTTTTCCCACGGAAAAACACCAATGTGGCCATTTTGGTGTGTTTTGGGGCAAATGGAAACCTAGCCTTATAGAACAGGGCCAGTGAGAAGGAGGAGTGGATCTTGGCTGTCCTACTTGTACACATTGAGAAGATTTATCTGTACATTTCTGCGGGACTCCCGCGATCAGGCATTTTATCCCCTATCCTTTGGATAGGGGATAAGATGTGTAAGCACCGGAGTACCCCTTTAATGATCCTTTAGGTTAGGGTCAAACGTGCTGAATTTGCTGCGTATTTTATGCAACTAATTTTGTTTCCAATTTTAGTTCAATGGGTAGGAAAATATGACGCAGCTAAATAAACTCAAAATACGGCTCATGTGACCCTACCCTAAAGGTGAACCTTTATTTGTATATCTGACATGGCATTGAGGAACAACACATTTTTTGCGGATTTCTAGGTAGGAAGCGGTCTGAACCAAATGTAGAAGGGGGCAGCACTTGTTATTGTGTTATAGGTAGCTTAGTTCTGGAAACACACTCACTGGAAAAAAAAAAATGTACCCAAGTAGACTGGCCATACAGTTATGTCTCAGGCAGATATGTAGATGGATAAAGATTATACCACCATCCTTAAGGTATAATTTGCACCAAAATTTGTGGTACAAATGTATAATTTCACAACTTTGTTTGTGCCTCGACCCTTTTTTTTATGAAAAAAAATTCCTACAACACAAGAAGATCATAAGGAGTCACACTTTTGATGCATCTCCTTTATAAATGTTGGCTTTGAAACATTTTGGCGCAACAGGGGACAAAATTTGGGCGCAGCAGCCATAGTAAATCTGGGTTTCATTTTAACTCCATCTTGGTGCTTTATTTATAAAAAAAATGTTGTCAATGAGAGTATGTTGTCACCCCTATAGATAACATACAGTAAAGACCTCCATTTAACATACCGTATCAGATTAGAGATAAATGCGCAGGTAGACCTCAATCATACCCCGTTACACAAATTTACCATCTCAGATCTGATGCATACGACAAACTCTGTTATGCAACATCTGCACATGATATACGCAGAAAAGAACCAAAAGTACTCATTCATCTCAGCCACACTAGCTACAATAAAACAAAATTGTATTAATAGAATATGACACAATATTAAGATCTAGTATTGCTCCAATGTACAAGCTGCTATGGATATGTCATAGAGCACAAACACAATTCACATGATTATAATTATTGTACATGACGACATGGTTAGCGGACACCGCTGCCAGCAATGACCATTGTTTAAAGTTTTGGAGAAGTGCGCCTCGTTGTGGCGATGTCTCAAAAATAACCTCAGTCGGTGCTGTGTACCTTCCCGTTACACTTATTCCCATTGATTTCTGCGAGTACATTACATTACATATGTTCTTTTTCTCGTCTTTTTTTAAGGCTCTTTTTCGAGACTCTGAGCTTTTGGCAGCAAAATGACTTTTCCAGCCGTCATATGGGAATAATTTTGCAATTTTTTTCCCACTAGAAACTATTGAATGTGCTGTGTAGAATCTCGATTATTCAAGAACAATACAGGTGCAGTTGGCCCAAGCAAACCATCATTTATTTTCGGTAATTTTAGCTTGTCTCACGAAGATCACATACTTAAAGTTTAGTGACAATCATGTAACATAGTAACATAGTTCATAAGGTTGAAAAAAGACCAGAGTCCATCAAGTTCAACCTATATCCCTAATGAGTCCCTACAGAGTTGATCCAGAGGAAGGCAAAAAACCCTCATACTAGAGGTAAAAATTCCTTCCCGAATCCAAATATGGCATCAGAATAGATCCCTGCATCAACCTTCTGTCCATATAGATCTAGCATCCATAACCTGTAATGTTATTATTCTCCATAAATGCATCCAGACCCCTTTTGAACTCTTTTACAGAGTTCACCATGACCACCTCCTCAGGCCGAGAATTCCACAGTCTCACTGCTCTAACAGTAAAGAACCCGTGTCTGTGCTGGTGTAGAAACCTTCTTTCCTCAAGACGTAGAGGATGCCCCCTTGTTATAGATACAGTCCTGGGTATGAATAGATCATGGGAGAGATCTCTGTACTGTCCCCTGATATATTTATACATAGTTATTAGATCGCCCTTAAGCCTTATTTTTTCTAAACTAAATAACCCCAATTCTGATAATCTTTCTGGGTACTGTAGTCCTCCCATTCCCCGTATTACTCTGGTTGCCCGTCTTTGAACCCTCTCCAGCTCCACTATATCATTCTTGTACACTGGTGTCCAGTACTGTACACAGTATTCTATGTGTGGTCTGACTAGTGATTTGTACAGCGGTAGAATTATTTCCTTGTTGTGGGCATCTATGCCCCTATTGATGACCCCATGATTTTATTTGCCTTGGCAGCAGCTGCCCGACACTGGTGGGCACTATAGTTAAATTTACTGTTAACTAAGACTCCCAAGTCCTTTTCCACTTCAGTCGTCCCAAGTGTTCTCCCATTTAATACATTATCCCGGCCCGGATTTCCCCCCCCCCCCCCCCATGTGCATTACCTTACATTTATCAGTATCGAACCTCATCTGCCACTTCTCAGCCCAAACCTCCAACCAATCCAGATCCATTTGTAATAGTGCACTGTCCTTTACTATTCAACCCCTCTACAAGGTCATTATTGAATATATTAAATAGGACAGGACCCAAGACTGACCCCTATGGTACCCCACTAGTAACAGTTACCCAATCAGGATAAGTATCATTAATAACCACCCTCTGTTTCCTATCACTGAGCCAGTTACTTACCCACTTGCACACATTTTCCTCCTGCCCAATCCTTCTCATTTTATGCACCAACCATTTATGAGGCACCGTATCAAATGCTTTGGAAAAATCCAGATATACGACATCCAGTGATTGCCCCTGGTCCATTCTGGAGCTCACCTCCTCATAAAAGCTGATCAGGTTTGTTTGACAGGACCGATCCTCTCATAAAGCCATGCCGATATGGAGTCATACATTTATTTTTCTTAAGATACACTAAAATAGCATCTCTTAGAAAACCCTTAAACAATTTACATACAACAGAGGTACCTTTTGACCCCTTTTTAAATATTGGCACCACATTTGCCATGTGCCAGTCCTGGGGAAGAGTCCCTGTTACTATAGAGTCCCTGAATATTAAAAATAGGGGTCTGTATATTACATTACTTACTTACAATTCCTTTTGAACACAGGGGTGAATGCCATCCGGACCTGGTGATTGGTCTATTTAGATTTTTTCTAGGCGGCACTGTACTTCTTCCTGGGTTAGACAGGTGACCTGTACTGGGGAGTTTATCTTATCTTGCTGTATTTCACCTGGCATTTCATTTTCATCTATGAATACAGTGGAGAATTTGTTTAATGTATTTGCATTTTCCTGATCCTCGTTTATAATTTCTTCCTCATCACCTTTTTGCTATTTATATAGTTAAAAAACATTTTGGGGTTAGTTTTACTCTCTTTGGCAATGAGTCTTTCTGTCTCTATTTTTGTGGGTTTTATCTCTTTTTTACATATTTTACATTTTTCTCTACGGCTTTTTAACCCCTTAATGACCAAGCCCATTTTCACCTCAAGGACCAGGCCAATTTAATTTTAGCGTTTTTGTGTTTTTTTTCCTCCTCGCCTTCTAAAATCCATAACTCCTTTATATTTCCATTTACAGACCCATATAAGGGCTTGTTTTTTGCGTGACCAATTGTACTTTGTAATGAAACCTCTCATTTTACCATAAAATGTACGGCGAACCCAAAAAAAAATTTTAGGGAGGAAATTTAAATGAAAACCAAAATTTTGCACATTTTGGAGGGTTTTGTTTTCACACTGTACACTTTGCGGTAAAAATGACCTGTGTTCTTTATTCTGTGGGTCAATACGATTAAAATGATACCCATGGCTAGATACTTTTATATTTTTGTACCGCTTAAAAAAATCAAAAACTTTTTGTACAAAATCAGTAATCTAAAATCGCCCCAATTTGACCACCTATAACTTTTTCATTTTTCCATATATAGGGCGGTATGAGGGCTCATTTTTTGCGCCGTCATCACATTTGCATATATAAAACTTTTAGATCATTTTTAATTATTTTTTTTTAATAAAATGTGACAAAAAAGCAGCATTTGTGGACTTTTAAAATTTTTTACATTTACGCCATTCACCGTACGGGATTATTAACATTATATTTTGATAGTTTGGAAATTTACGCACGCGGCGATACCAAATATGTTTATTTTTAAAAAATTACGCTTTTTGGGGGTAAAATGGGAAAAACTGAAAATTTTCATTTTTATTGGGGGAGGGGATTTTTCACTTTTTTTATTTTTACATTTTTCAACTTTTTTTTTACACTTTTTATGTCCCCATAGGGGACTATCTATAGCAATCGTTTGATTGCCAATACTGTGCAGTGCTATGCATAGGACACAGCACTGCTCAGTATTATCGGTGATCTTCTGCTCGATCCCAGACCAGAGCAGAAGACCCCGGAAGACGGTGGGAGCTGGGTAAGGGGACCTCCGGCTGTCCTGCTGGATGATCGGATCCCCGCGGCAGCGCTGTGGGCGATCCGATCATCCAATCAAAGTGCCGCAATGCCGCAGATGCCGTGATCTGTATTGATCACGGCATCGGAGGGGTTAATGGTGGACATCCGCGCGATCGCGGATGTCAGTCATTATGGGCGGGTCCCCGGCTGCTGCTATGGGCGGGTCCCCGCCTGCTTGCCGTCATACACAGGACGTAAATGTACGTCCTGGTGCGGGAAGTCCCGCCAAACCAGGATGTACATTTACATCTGTGGTCGTTAAGGGGTTAATGCTTCTTCACTGTCGTCCTGTTTTAGTAGTTTAAATGCTTTATTTTTGTCATTTATTGCCCCCTTAACATTTTTATTCATCCATATGAGATTCCCTTATTGAAGAACAAGTTATAATGTATTATATTATGATCACTATTTCCTAGGTGTCCTTCTACTTGCACATTAGTTACTCTGTCAGGTCTGTTGGTTAATATTAAGTCTAGAAGAGCGCCCCCTCTGGTCGGGCCCTGCACCATTTGGGACAGATAATTGTTTTTAGCTATAGTCAGAAACCTGTTTCCTTTATGAGATTCACAGGACTCAGTCTCCCAGTTTATATCAGGATAGTTGAAGTCCCCCATTATTATCACATCATTCTGATTTTCTGCCTTGTTTATTTGCCTCAATAACTGATCTTCTGGCTCTTCCATTATGTTTGGTGGCTTATAGTAAACCCCTATCAGAATTTTTTTTTTTTATCTCCATATATTTCTACCCAGAATGACTCCACATTATCGTTTCCTTCCCGTATATCCTCCCGCAGTGCGGCCTTCAGACTGGACTTTACATAAAGACAAACTCCTCCCCCTTTCCATTTTGTCAGATCCTTCCTGAATAGACTATAACCCTGTATGTTGACTGCCCAGTCACAGCTATCGTCCAACCAAGTCTCTGTTATGCCCATTATGTCATAATCCTCCTCAGACATCAACCACTCCAGTTCATCAGTTTTATTGGTCAGACTTCTGGCAACATTTCTTGTTCTAAAAATTTTCTCAAAAACCAATAAAAATAATTTAAACCAGACTTCTGGCATTAGTCAACATGCAATTCAATGGTGTATGTTTTTTCCCTATCAACTATTCTAACCCCTCCCTCCACTCCACCCCCAGGTACATTAATAAGTCCCCCCTCTCTATCTACACTATCTTCTCCCTTTATGTTGTAGGTTCCCCCCCCCCCCCCAGTCCCTAGCTTAAACACTCCTCCACCCTTCTAGCCATCTTCTACCCAAGCATGATCCCATATAAGATATGGTTGGGCATGGAGGAATACAGGTTCCATATGTCTTCTGCTGCACATTTGCCATAAGATAAGGATGCTGGCCCTGTAGATCCTACACACTCATAGGGTGCTGAAGTTGGTGTACCAGCTGGTCCCATAAATGTTTGGTGATAAATATGGTGACTGGGCAGGCCAAGGAAATATTACAATCTGACTTGGACTTTCCTGGGAAATCCTTGCTATGAGTGGACAAGTATTATCCAGCTGAAAAATGGCAGTAGGATGCCATGAGAGGCGACACATGTGGCACATATTTCTGAGCTGTTAGTGTCCGTCCTATCACAACTATGGGTGACCGACTGACATATGTGATGACGCCCCAGATCATCACACAAGCAGTAGGGGCAGGGTGTCATTCCACAGCAAAGGCAGGATTAAAGTGCTCACAACAAGGCCTCCATACTCACACACAACAGTCATCAGGTCCCTAACAGAACCTGGATTCGTGGCTAAAGACGATATGGTTCCAATATCAAGCAATTCAAGTTTCTCGTTTACAACACCACTGAAAACAAAGGCAACAGTGTCAATGGCAGGACACATAATGGGTGTCGTGACACCACATTTCCCTTTGATAAGCACCTGGAAATGGTCCAGAAATTGACAGGGATGTGTAAAGAAGGCACCACCTTTGTTTTAATGGTGGATAAGGAAACTGTCTATTCATCATTTGTGCTTGACTCATGTAACCACTGCTCCCATCACCGCCTAACAGCTTGGTCAGAATGGCCTAGATGACCAGCAGTCAATGTTTGTCTCCTCTTAAATTCTGTCAACTGGGCAAAATGTGTTCAAGAGCATCATAGAGAAATGTCAACCAGGCAATGGTCCCTCACCAACAGGTACACTACCCAAAAGTAGCCTCTGAGGGACTTTTTACAGGGCAACAGGGAAGTGCTTTTACACCCTTTTGTGATGAGACCCAGGATCTAATCAGACCACGCCTGTAATCATCTACATATCTGCCTGAGACATAACTACATGACATTTTTTGCAGCAATCCAACAGCAATCTGTGAGTGCATTTTATCGTCAGAACAGCATAAAAAAAGTTGCAAACTACTGCATGTGTAGCAATAAAGGCTGTTTAGTGTGTGATTATTGTTTTACTTTATGTATTACAGGTATACTATTCATATGTGTAAAGGTAGTGACAAGATATCTTGCAACTCCTTTCATAGAGGCTACCTGCCAGTGTGCATGAGCCTTAAATGGGCACTGTCAGATCCAAAATCTTTTTATATATTGTAACTGATGATAAGACATTTTGCAATATGGTTGTAAAATTTTTTGGGGAATATTTAAGAAAACAGCTACTGAAAATCCCACCACTAGGGGTCCCCATACCTACTGGGACACTAACCAGTCCAGTTGTTTGATGGGGGGCCCAGTGCTCTTGCAGGTGCCAAAAAGTCTTCGGTGTTTACCAGCACTCATACTTGCATTGTCGTATTATAATTCACAGCAAGGTAATGAAGTATTGTGCCATTCAGGGGCGAACTGACCGCCTGGTCCGATCAGACGTTGTCCGGGGGGCCCGCCGCTGCTTCTGAGGATCCAGGACACTTGTCCCGGATCCCCAGCAGACATCGCTGCCTTCTCCTGTATGTGCGGTACACGCACATACAGGAGAAGGCATCCCCTCTGTGTGAGCGGCATCTACGCCTACACAGAGGAGATGTGCCCTCCGCCCCCACGCAGCGTAGGCGTCGATGACGTCACTCATCAGCATCTGCTCTGTGGAGGAAGGAAGACGCCAGCCCTTGCTGCGCTCCGGAGGAGAAGATCGCTGCGTGGGACATCAAGTGAGCATAATTTTTTTTTCAACAGGGGGAGGGGGAAAAACTCTGCTGCCTTCACCTATTGTGGGGGGGGGGGGACTCTAACGCTGCTGTCTACACCTACTGGGGGGGGACTATAACTATGCTGTCTACACCTTCTGGGGGCCTCTAACTCTGCTGTCTACACCTACTGGGGGGGCACTCTAACTTTGCTGTCTACACCTACTGGAGGGGGGGGGCACTCTAACTTTGCTGCCTGCACCGAATGGGGGGGAACGACGACTCTAACTCTGCTGTCTACACCTACTAGGGGGGAAATCTAACTCTGCTGTCTACACCTACTGGGGGAAAATCTAACTCTGCTGTCTACACCTACTAGGGGGGAACTCTAACTCTGCTGTCTACACCTACTTGGGGGGGGGACTCTAGCTCTGCTGTTTACACCTACTGAGGAAACTCTAACTCTGCTGTCTACACCTACTGGGGGGGGGACTCTAACTCTGCTGCCTGCACCTGCTGGGGGGGACTCTGACTCTGCTGTATGCACCCACTGGGGGGAACTCTAACTCTGCTGCCTACACCTACTGGGGGGACTCTAACTCTGCTGTCTACACCTACTGGGGGGAACTCTAGCTCTGCTGCCTACACCTTCTGGGGGTCTCTAACTCTGCTGTCTACACCTACTGGGGGGGCACTCTAACTTTGCTGCCTGCACCTACTGGGGGGGGGGGGACGACTATAACTCTTCTGTCTACACCTACTGGGGGGGGGACTCTAACTCTGCTGTCTACACCTACTGGGGAGGAACTCTAACTCTGCTTTCTACACCTACTGGGGGGGGGGACTCTAACTCTGCTGCCTGCACCTGCTGGGGGGGACTCTGACTCTGCTGTATGCACCCACTGGGGGGAACTCTAACTCTGCTGCCTACACCTACTGGGGGGACTCTAACTCTGCTGTCTACACCTACTGGGGGGAACTCTAGCTCTGCTGCCTACACCTTCTGGGGGTCTCTAACTCTGCTGTCTACACCTACTGGGGGGGCACTCTAACTTTGCTGCCTGCACCTACTGGGGGGGGGACGACTATAACTCTTCTGTCTACACCTACTGGGGGGGGGGGGACTCTAACTCTGCTGTCTACACCTACTGGGGAGGAACTCTAACTCTGCTGTCTACACCTACTGGGGGGAACTCTAACTCTGCTGTCTACACCTACTGGGGGAACTCTAACTCTGCTGTCTACACCTACTGGGGAGGAACTCGAACTATCCTGTCTACACCTACTGGGGGGGAAATCTAACTCTGCTGTCTACACCTACTAGGGGGAACTCTAACTCTGCTGTCTACACCTACTGGGGGGGACTCTAACTCTGCTGCCTGCACCTGCTGGGGGGGGACTCTGACTCTGCTGTATACACCTACTGGGGGGAGCTCTAATTCTGCTGACTACACCTACTGGGGGGACTCTAACTCTGCTGTCTGCACCTACTGTGGGGGAACTCTAACTCTGCTGCCTACACCTACTGGGAAGGAACTAACTCTGCAGTCTACACCTACTAGGGGGAAAGCTCTAACTCTGCCTACACCTACTGGGCTGGACTCTAACTAAGCTGCCTACACCTACTGGGGAGGGGGGACTTTAACACTGCTGTCTACACCTACTGGGGGAAACTCTAACTCTACTGTCTACACCTACTGGGGGGCTCTCTATCTCTGCTGCCTACACCGTCTGGGGGGGGACTCAAACTCTGCTGCCTGCACTTGCTGGGGGGGGGGGGGGACTCTGACTCTGCTGTCTACACCTACTGGGAGGAACTCTAACTCTGCTGCCTACACCTACTGGGGGGAATCTAACTCTGCTGTCTACACCTACTGGGGGGACTCTGCTGCCTACAGCTACTGGGGGATCTAACTCTTCTGTCTACACTTACTATGGGGGAACTATGCTGCTTACACCTACTGTGTGGGGACTCTGCTGCCTACACATACTGTGGGGGAACTCTGCTGCCTACACCCACTGTGGGGGGAATCTGCTGCCTACACCCACTGTGGGGGAACTCTGCTGCCTACACCCACTATGGGGGGACTCTGCTGCCTACACCTATTATGGGGGAACTCTGCTGCCTACACCTAATGTGAGGGACTATCTACTATGTTCCTGCCTAGCTAATATGGGGACAAACTACTAAACTAATAGGAGGGTTTCATAGTGCCCCTCCCGAGACTAGACTGTGGATCCGCCACTGGGTGGAGTAGGCGCTGGCTATGTAATTGACTAACTCCCTGGCTACCTAACTTTGTACCTGGATGTCTAACTACTTACCTACATACCTGGCTATCTAACTACCTACATACCTGGCTGCCTAACTACCTACCTACATATCTGGCCACCTACTTACATACCTGGACTTCATACATTGCTGCCTAACTACCTAGCTAGCAACCTACCTACCTGGCTAGCCAGCTACCTACATATCTGGCTTCCTGATCTACCTACCTAGTTAACTATTTACCTGGCTACCTACCTACCTACCCTTTTACTGTGCAGAACAACAAGAAGGGCATTATTACAGTTTGTGGGCTTATAGATGGAAAGATTGTGTACTGGAAAAATTCACAGTCTAACATGTTTGTCTTGCAGATGTTAAGAGATCGACATGGGGGTCTGATCTGGATGGAGAAGAAAAGGAAAGAGGTTGCCGCTGATCAGAAAAGACGTAATTGTGAGTCCCTTGATGTAAATGTAATCACTTATACGGTATACAGATCCTGTGTACAGCCGATATCTACCACCATATGCTCCTGTATGTAATCACTTATGTAGTATACAGATCCCATATAGTATACTGGTCTGTGTTTAATGGTTTTATTCAGTACAGTATGGCGGTATTGTCCAGTTATTGTGTGGTGGTAAATATTTACTCCTTGTATACTGGTATTATTGGTCATGGAAAAATTATTTTACCTACCTTAAAGTGTTTCTTACATATATTAAATTTAGTTTATTTTCTGTGTAGGGCTGGTGGAAGGATTTGGGTAGAACGGGGAAGAAGTGTGACCAGCAGCAGAGCATCGCATAGGGCCCTTACTTTTTTTGGTCCACGGGCCCTGAGTGTTGTCAGTCCGCCCCTGGTGCCATTTAAAGGAGTACTCCCATGGAAAACTTTTTTTTTTAAATCAACTGGTGCCAGAAAGTTAAACAGATTTGTAAATGACTTGTATAAAAAAAATCTTAATCCTTCCAGGACTTTTTAGGGGCTATATACTACAGAGGAAATTCTTATCTTTTTAGATTTCTCTGATGTCATGACCACAGTGCTCTCTGCTGACCTCTGCTGTCCATTTTAGGAACTGTCGAGAGCAGGAGAAAATCCTCATAGCAAACATATGCTGCTCTGGACAGTTCCTAAAATGGACAGCAGAGGTCAGCAGAGAGCACTGTGGTCATGACATCAGAGAAATCTTAAAAGATAAGCATTTTCTCTATAGTATAGAGACCCTAAAAAGTACAGGAAGGATTAAGATTTTTTAATAGAAGTAATTTACAAATCTGTTTAACTTTCTGGCACCAGTTGATTTAAAAAAAAAAAGTTTTCCACGGGAGTACCCCTTTAAGTATACAGGTACCTTGTACTGCTGCTGCTAATAGTACGACAATACAGGTATGAACACTGGTAAAAGTTTAAAAGTTGAAGAGACTACATCACTTGCAAGAGCATTGTTTGGTGGGGGACCCTCCCGATCTAATATTGATTACCTATCTTAGGTTTAGGCCAATAGTTTCAAAAAGCTGGGTAACCCCTTTAACATTCTGCATTCCAACATTGGTACCATATTTCTTTATTCCTAAGATTTTTTTTTCTATTTTGATACTCTTAGGGATTGTGTAGTAAATCAGTCCCAATATCGGCATAAATGTACATGACTATGTTGCCACAAGGGGATAAGATTTTATAGCTGCTCCCCTTCAGTACTCTTATCTGCATAATGGGAAATGATAACAAAGAGTGTCTCCTACACTGGAGGACCTGTCTTGTTCTGTGTTGGGCTGGGTTCACACTACGATTTTACTTTACGGGAACCGGATCCGGCTGGGGGGAGCGAAAACTGGGCACTCCCATCAAGCACCCCCCACCCCCTTTAATTACACCCCCACCCCCCCCTTAATTACACCCCCCACTCTCCCCTCCCTTTAAATACACCACCTCCTCCCCCCCCCCCTCCCTCCCCTCCCCCCAGGGGCAGACTGACAACACTCGGGCCCTCGGGCCAAAAAAAAAGCAAGGGCCCTTGCTAGGCTCTGCAGCTCGTCAATCTTCTGCCACGCTCCTATTCCACCCAAATTCCACACACACAATAAACTAAAATTTAAATATGTAAGAAACACTTTAACGTAGGTGAATTTCCATGACCAATAATACTGGTATACAAGGAGTAAATATATACCACCACTCAATAACTGGATAATACCACCATACTGTACTGAATAAAACCACCATACACAGACCACTATACTATAAAGGATCTGTATATAAGCGATTATATACAGGACCATATGGCGGTAGATATCAGCTGTACACAGGATGTGTATACCATATAAGACTCACAATTACGTATTTTCTGATCAGCGGCGTCCTCTTTCCTTTTCTTCTCCGTCCGGATAAGACCGCCATGTGGATCTCTTAACATCTGCAGGAAAAACATGTCAGACTCTGCATTTTTCCAGTGCCCTCCTCTACACAATCTTTCCATCTATAGGCCCACAAACTGTAATAATGCCCTCCTTGGTGTCCTGCACAGTAAAAGGGCAGGTAGGTAGGTAGCCAGGTAAATAGGTAACTAGGTAGGTAGATCAGGAAGCCAGATATGTAGGTAGGTGACATGCTAGGTAGGTAGGGGGCTAGCTAGGTAGTTAGGAAGCCATGTATGAAGGCCAGGTATGTACATAGTTAGGTAGCTGGGTATGTAGGTAAGTAGATAGGCATCCAGGTATAAAGTTAGTTAGCGCCCCCTTCCCTGTAGGTATAGGCAGCAGAGTTAACCCTCCTTCCCCAAAGGTATAGGCAGCAGAGTTACCCCCCCCACCCTTCCCCATAGGTATAGGCAGCAGAGTTAAACCCCCTTCCCAATAGGTATAGGAACAGAGTTAACCCCCCTTTCTTTTTAAGTATAGGCAGCAGAGTCCCCCCACTCCCCACCCCCTTTCCCCGTACGTATAGGCAAAATTACACCCCTCCCCCTCCTTTCCCCATAGGTATAGGCAGAGTCCCCCCCCCTCCCCATTGGTATAGGCAGAGTTACCACCCCCCCATCTTCCCCATTGGTATAGGCAGAGATTCCCCACCCCCCTTTCCCCATAGGTATAGGCAGAGTTACCACCCCCCCCCCTCTTTCCCATAGGTATAAGCAGGTACACCATCCCCTCTTTCCCATAGGTATATGCAGTGTTACCCCCTTTTCCCATAGGTATATGCAGTTACACCCCCCCCCCTCTTTCCCATAGGTATATGCAGTTACCCCCCTCTTTCCCATAGGTATATGCAGTTACCCCCCCCCCTCTTTCCTATAGGTATATGCAGAGTTACACCCCCCCCCCTCTTCCCCATAGGTATATGCAGAGTAACCCCCCTCTTCCCCATAGGTATATGTAGAGCAACCCCCCTCCTCTTCCGCATAGGTATATGCAGAGTAACCCCCCCCCTCTTCCCCCTAGGTATATGCAGAGTAACCCCCCTTCCCCATAGGTATATGCAGAGTAACCCCCCCCCCTCTTCCCCACAGGTATATGCAGAGTAACTCCCCCCCCTTCCCCCTAGGTATATGCAGAGTAACCCCCCCCCTTCCCCATAGGTATATGCAGAGTAACTCCCCCCCTCTTTGCCATAGGTATATGCAGAATAACCCCCCCCCTCTTCCCCATAGGTATATGCAGAGTAACCCCCCCTTTTCCCCATAGGTATATGCAGAGTAACCCCCCCCCCTCTTCCCCATAGGTATAGGCAGAGTTGAGAAAAAAATAAAAAAAGGATGCTCACCTGATATCCCACGTAGCGATCTCCTCAGCAGCAGGGGCCCGCGTCTTCTCCCCTCCACAGTACAGGCGACGATGAGTGACATCACCGGCGCCTGTACTGCGTGCTGCGTGGGGGGCGGAGGTCACATCTCCTATGTGTAAGCTGCAGATGCGGCTCACACAGAGGGGACACCTTCTCCTGTATGTGCGTGTATCGCGCATACAGGAGAAGGTACCGCTGTCTGCTGGGGATCTGGGACGAGTGTCCTGGACCTCAGTAGCGGCGGTGGGTCGGTCCGCCCCTGGCACCCCCCTTGAGAGTGGCACCCGGGGCGGGCCCCCCCCCCCCCCCCCCTTGGTACGCCACTGGCTCCCATATCCCAGCCGGACATGGCCCGTATCTCATTAATTTATATGAGCCGACCGGAGTCAAGCGGTTGGCTCCGGTTGGCTCATTTTTGCCCCAAATCTTAAATCTTAATCCTTACAGTACTTATAAGCTGCTGTATTCTCTGGAGGAAGTTCTTCTTATTGAATTTCTTTTCTGCCTGACCACAGTGCTCTCTGCTGACACCTCTGTCCATGTCAGGAACAATTCAGAGTAGGAGCAAATCCCCATAGAAAACCTCTCCCACTCTGGACAGTTCCTGAGACAGACAGAGGTGTCAGCAGAGAGCACTGCGTTCAGACTGAAAAGAAATTCAAAAAGAAAAGAACTTCCTGTGGAGCATAAAGCAGCTGATAAGAACTGGAAGGATTACGTTTTTTAATTAGAAGTAATTTACAAATCTGTTTAACTTTCTGGAACCCAGTAGATTTACTGTCAGGGCATGCTTGAAGTTGCAGTTTTGCAACATATGGAGATCCACACATTGAAGACCAAGGTGCTAGGGAATGATGAGAGTTGTAGTTTTGAAACAGCTGGAGACCCACAGGTTGAAGACCACGCCATACTGACAAATCTGTCCACCCTTTCAGCCCTAATCTACAGCCCCTTATTAAGCGAGTGTCCTACACAACGTTCCGGTGAACCCTAAGTGTTCCTCTAAGTAAAACCTGAGCTGGTAGTTGACTGCTCTTAAACAAACACTCAGGACCTGGCCTGCGCGTCCTCACTGGACAGACCTCCAAGCTCTCGTTCCAAACCTCAGATGAGAAACAAAACATTGGCAAACAAGTAAAAAAAAAAAAAGAGAAATGATTTCATCCATGTTGGAAAAGCCAAAACACACAATACTGCGTCCATTTGGGGTTTATTTTAAATTAATTATTACATGTTCTCTTCTCTCTTTGAGGATCATGAAACAAGATGTATAGGGTTGCATACGGAATGACGGTGGAGCAGGAAAGACGATGGCACCATGTCAAAGCCTTCCCCCTATCAAAGCAACCTTCCTGGCACGGCGTCAAAGTGATCTGAATTCATTTGTGTCCGTCTTTATTCTATGGAAGCACCTGAGCTACAAGTGTTCTCGCATGGTTCCAGACGCAAAGCCGGAGCCAATAGTGTAGAGTTTGTGGTCGCAAGCCTGAAGTAGTTCGTCTATTATGCAAGTCTTTCCAATTACCCCGGTAACCAGTTCTGTATGTGCGTAGCTGAAGAAATGTGGTTCTGAATCCTGCCTGATTTATTTTATTGCTCGGCCTCTTTGCTCGCACATATTTTCACGTCAAATTTGGTGTATTTACGTTCCACGACTCGTATGTGTTTCGAGACAGGCCAAAAGAATACGTTACAGAAACATCTCCGACTGGAAACGATTCTCAAGGAAGATCTGACAAATATATTCGGTTCACGAGGGGTCCGCAGGCAGAATGTTCAGAGACGTGGTTGGAACCTTTGTTAACGTTTAGACCTGTCAATCTTAGAAGCTCCTGAGATGAGGCTTTCATCATGGGGTCTCTATCCAGCAGTGGCACTCGGCAAGGTATCTCCTGTACAATCCGGTTAGACATTGACCATTGCACTCACTGCATGATCGATTACAGGATGCTTGAGCTTTATCATTGTGATTTGTGGGATTGTCTTCCTGTGAGACAGCGAACATATGTAGCACCAGGTTTTGGAAAACATAACAGACACGACTGCTGGGAAATTGAGATATTTCAGTGATCTGTCTACAGAGATGAGCAGCAATGGGGAGATCTTTCTCTTGTAGAAAAGTTTCTTATTGGAATAATTATTTTAGTATTATTTTTCCCTTAGGACTCATGCAACTTGACAGGAGAGTCATTAGACTAATATAGGATTTATACCTTTTTTCCAACAATAACACCATACCGATTCTATTTAAAAGCAAAAAATAAAAAAGGCTTAGCTGCAGGACCACATATGGTCTATGTTCAAGAGTGTCCTCGTTCATTTGAAAAAAAAATCGTATTTTTCCATCTTGTTTACCACTTTTTTGCTTCAGCGCTCATGTATCTCTGGCTCTCCCATAGGGAGGCATGGAGGCGGGGGGGGGGGTGGCCAACGCTTCGTGCCGTGGTTGACATAGCTTCATTCATGGGGAGAGCCAGGGTTCTGGGCAGAAGATCGAGGGGGTGTCCCATCAGTCGCCCAACCCAACCCCCCCCCCCACCCGTCTTTGAACATGTATAAGTTTTTTCTAAACTAGATAGCTCCTTTAAGACCACTATTAGCAGCAAATAGGATGCTGACAATATTGTGACAAAACATATGTAAGGAGAAGACTCTGAGGGAAATAAAGAAGTGGAAAAACACAGTGGAATTGAATGGATCAAAAGCAAACAGCACAAGAATGTGGCATTGTTAGCTAGGTTTTTGGCCCTTATGGCCCATATATTTAGTAGTCGTGCAACTTTGATCAGCAAGTTACTAGTTTTTAAGGTTTCCAAGAGTTATTTATTTTATTGTTTTGTGGCACTTATGTTTCTTCCCTTATCTTTCCTGCAGCCATGTGTGGTGTCCCAGCACAAGCGGCTGTCCCGTGGTTTCAGACTGTCACAGGCAGCCTGGCAGCACTAGATGTTGGGCCCACTAAGTCCTACTGTTATATCAATTATGTGCATAGTGTAACATAGAAATAATATATTAATTTTGTTATGGTTCCATGTGTGGTGACCCACAGAGTATGGTGGGACCACGGGGTGTAGCGGTATAGGTGGAGGGGCAAGATGGTATTAACCCCCAGGGCAAGGTGTTGTTAACTCCTAATGTTCCTGACGCCAGAGTGGTTTTTGGGTACCGGAACCACACGAACGGTATCTCCGCTATTCCAATGGCTAGGCAAAGAAAGGAGAGTCCACAACCAAGTTATGGTTTAACGGAGGCTTTACTGAGTTAAGACAGGTGTTATTATCTTCACAGCTAGGTTAGAATCCCTGAGAGGTGGCCAGGAACACAGAAGGACCTCGCAACTTGCTGGGACCAATTAGACTTGTAATAGACTTTAGAATCTTGACTTTAGGCTGAACTTGACTATAGGTAGTAGTGACAGCAGACATAGACTTGACTTACTGGAATGACTGTAGATTGGAGGCCTTCCAGGTGCTGGGCACTGGCACTGAGATCTCTGGTGTTTGCTGTTCCTCAGCAGGGAGCATAAGAGAGAGAATTGTAATGGCCGCCCCCTTGACCAAAGCCCATTGGTCAAGCTGGGGGTCATGTGTTAAACTGGTGCCCTCTGGGTAAACATGTGACAACATAAACATAACATGTGACATCTCACAGGTCCTTTAGATTACCTCTCACAGGTCCTTTAGATTAACTGTACATTAATACACTGACTACCATTCTTTCACAATAAATTACAGTATAGTAAGAGCAGGGGAGACGCTGCAGGAGAGCCCCAGGTCACTGAGGGACTCAACCTGACAGGGCCTAAATGTAGTACAGGACCATGTCCTGTACTGGGACATCAAACATGTATGTACATTCAACATGTTACTGTGCCTTTAAAAATGTGAGCAGTGAACCCCATGTGACCATGTGAGCCAGTGATACCCCAAAAGTTCCCTAGTGAGGTACAGGGAAGGAGTTAGTTAGTTCACTCTAGAGTCTAGTTCAAGCTAGTTCACCCTAGTGTGTGCTCCTGAGCGACAGCTAAGCTCAGGTGTGCTGTGTGTCCTGTCTCCTACTTCTGCTACAAATTATCTACTGGTCATCCTATAAGTGACACTCGCGGGTGGACTACATGCCCCTGCAGAATAGTCTACAGTGCCTTAGAAGGACCCTAACTACCAGAACTACAAACTCTACAATTCCGTCCGGTGAAGAGCACCACAAATCTCAGAACGGCTACAAGGCTTGTTACAGCTGGCCTTAGTGTGAGAGTGCAGCGTACCCCTTACGAGCCACTCGTAAGGGGTACACTGCACTCTCACACTAAGGCCAGCTGTTTGTGTTATACCAACTTCACAAGCTCAGTAAAGGCTGTTAACTGTAACCTGACGTCGGTGTGTTTATTGACTCATTGTGTCTGGCCCAGGAAGACTACTTCTCACCTTCGGACCATAGTTTGGAAAAACTATGCTTTGGCGCCACGAAGAACGGTGAGAAAGGTTCGTCTTACCAACACCCAGTGGCTGCCACACATGGCTTTGGCCCCACCATTGGGCTGCTTCTATACATGTCAGTGACATGCCTTTAAAGGGCTAATGTTCAAGTAACTACGCTGAATGTTCAGTGATTTATTATACCTGGGAAGAGATCTAAAATTCTTTACTCTTATCCTAAATTGAGGACACACATTGTATGTCTGCAGGAAACTCACTTTAACATGGGCCATGACTCAACCCTCACCAATAGATACTATCCAATTTGGATACACAACACTAGCTCACACGGCAGGAGTAAAGGGGTCTTTTGCGGTTAAGTTCATTGATTCTCAAATCCAGGAGGATGCCTGTTCTTCCTTTGTTAACTGTGATAAAGCTGTACAGAAGTTTAGGATAGTCAACATCTATGCTCCCAATAGAGACCATATTTCTTCTCATCTTCATACTCTTGATTCTCTCACCTCTTTCTCCATAGGTCATATAATTTTATATGAAGACTCTAAAGTCCCTTTTCTTCCTGAGGTGGATATCTCTTCTGGAACTACCTCCTTTTTGCAACCTAGCTAGACATCTCTTCTCTGGAAGTTACACTTCCTTCAACTATGTGACTCATGGCATCTTGCTCATCCCTTTAACAGGAACTATACATTTTATGCTAATTCACAAAAACCTTATAGCAAACTGGACTATGTCTTCTTCACGCATGACATGTTACTAAACCAAAAAGGAATCTACTATGCTCTATTTTGTTATCAGACCAAGTCCATGTTTTGGTCCAATTTACTGTCACGATTCGGCTGGCTGGAGGTGGATCCTCTGTGCCAGAGAGGGATTGGCGTGGACCGTGTTGGTGGACCGGTTCTAAGTTGCTACTAGTATTCACCAGAGCCCGCCGCAAAGCGGGATGGTCTTGCAGCGGCGGTAGCAACCAGGTCGTATCCACCAGCAATGGCTCAACCTCACTGACTGCTGAAGATAGGCGCGGTACAAGGGAGTAGACAAGAGCAAGGTCGGACGTAGCAGAAGGTCAGGGCAGGCAGCAAGGATCGTAGTCAGGGGCAACGGCAGAAGGTCTGGAACACAGGCTAGGAACACACAAGGAACGCTTTCACTGGCACAATGGCAACAAGATCCGGCAAGGGAGTGTAGGGGAAGTGATGTATAAATAGGGAGTGCACAGGTGAACACACTAATTAAGCCTGCTGCGCCAATCAGTGGCGCAGTGGCCCTTTAAATTGCAGAGACCCGGCGCGTGCGTGCCCTAAGGAGCGGGGCCGCGCGCGCCGGGACAAGACCGACGGGGAGCGAGTCAGGTACGGGAGCCGGGATGCGCATCGCGAGCGGGCGCCTCCCGCATCGCGAATCGCATCCCGGCTGAGAGAGACATTGCAGTGCACCCGGTCAGCAGGTCTGACCGGGGCGCTGCAAATGAGAGAACGCTGCGAGCGCTCCGGGGAGGAGCGGGGACCCGGAGCGCTCGGCGTAACAGTACCCCCCCTTGGGTCTCCCCCTCTTCTTGGAGCCTGAGAACCTGAGAATAAGACTTTTGTCTAGGATGTTGTCCTCAGGTTCCCAGGATCTCTCTTCTGGACCACAGCCTTCCCAATCCACCCAAAAAAATTTTTTTCCTCTGACCGTCTTGGAGGCCAGAATCTCCTTCACGGAGAAGACGTCAGAAGAACCGGATACAGGAGTGGGAGAAACAAGTTTGGGAGAGAAGCGGTTAATGATGAGTGGTTTAAGGAGAGAGACATGGAAGGCATTGGGAATACGAAGAGAAGGAGGAAGAAGGAGTTTGTAAGAGACAGGGTTGATCTGGCACAAGACTTTGAAAGGACCAAGATAGCGTGGTCCCAGTTTGTAACTGGGGACACGAAAGCGGACATATTTAGCAGAGAGCCATACCTTGTCTCCGGGAGCAAAAATGGGGGGAGTTCTTCTTTTCTTATCGGCAAATCTTTTCATCCGGGATGAAGCCTGTAAAAGAGAATTTTGGGTCTCTTTCCATATGGTGGAAAGATCACGAGTCACTTCATCCACAGCGGGCAAACCAGAGGGCAAGGGAGTAGGGAGGGGGGGAAGAGGGTGACGGCCGTACACCACGAAAAATGGGGATTTGGAGGAAGATTCAGAGACTCTGAAGTTATACGAGAATTCGGCCCATGGTAGAAAATCTGCCCAGTCATCCTGGCGGGAGGAAACAAAATGCCGTAAATAGTCACCCAGGACCTGATTAATTCTTTCTACTTGCCCATTAGATTGGGGATGATAAGAAGAAGAGAAGTTTAATTTAATCTTGAGCTGTTTACAGAGGGCCCTCCAGAATTTAGACACGAATTGGACGCCTCTATCCGAGACGATATGCGTGGGCAATCCATGAAGGCGAAAAATGTGTACAAAAAATTGCTTTGCCAACTGAGGCGCTGAAGGAAGACCAGGAAGAGGAATAAAATGTGCCATCTTGGAAAATCGATCAACGACCACCCAAACAACTGTGTTGCCACGGGATGAGGGCAAGTCTGTAATAAAGTCCATACCAATCTGTGACCAAGGCTGTTCGGGAACGGGCAGAGGATGAAGGAGGCCAGCAGGCTTCTGGCGAGGAGTCTTATCCCGGGCACAGACAGTACAGGCCCGCACAAAATCAACAACATCCGTCTCCAGAGTCGGCCACCAATAAAAACGAGAGATGAGTTGCAAGGATTTTTTGATGCCCGCATGGCCTGCGAGATGGGAGGAGTGTCCCCATTTGAGAATCCCGAGACGCTGGCGTGGAGAAACGAAGGTCTTCCCTGGAGGAGTTTGCCTGATGGAGGCTGGAGAAGTGGAGATCAGACAGTCCGGAGGAATGATGTGTTGCGGAGAGACCTCTACTTCAGAGGCATCAGAAGAATGAGAGAGGGCATCGGCCCTAATGTTCTTGTCAGCAGGGCGAAAATGAATTTCAAAGTTAAAACGGGCAAAGAACAACGACCACCTGGCCTGGCGAGGGTTCAGTCGTTGGGCAGACTGGAGATAGTAGAGATTCTTGTGATCAGTGTATATGATAACTGGAAATTTTGATCCCTCCAGCAGATGCCTCCATTCCTCAAGCGCCAATTTAATGGCCAGTAGTTCTCGATCCCCGATGGAGTAATTTCTCTCCGCTGGAGAGAAGGTCCTAGAAAAAAACCCACAAGTAACAGCATGCCCGGAAGAATTTTTTTGTAGAAGGACAGCTCCAGCTCCCACTGAGGAGGCATCTACCTCCAATAGGAAGGGTTTAGATGGGTCAGGTCTGGAGAGCACGGGAGCAGAAGAAAAGGCAGACTTGAGATGTTTAAATGCGTCTTCCGCTTGTGGAGACCAGGACTTGGGATTGGCATTTTTCTTGGTTAAAGCCACGATAGGAGCCACAATAGTGGAAAAGTGTGGAATAAATTGTCTGTAATAATTGGCAAACCCCAAAAAACGTTGGATAGCACGGAGTCCGGAGGGGCGTGGCCAATCTAAGACGGCAGAGAGTTTATCTGGGTCCATTTGTAGTCCCTGGCCAGAGACCAAGTATCCTAGGAAAGGAAGAGATTGACATTCAAAGAGACATTTCTCCATTTTGGCATAAAGTTGATTGTCCCGAAGTCTCTGAAGAACCATGCGGACATGCTGGCGGTGTTCTTCTAAGTTGGCAGAAAAAATCAGAATATCGTCCAGATAAACCACAACACGGGAATATAAGAGATCACGAAAAATTTCATTAACAAAGTCTTGGAAGACGGCAGGGGCGTTGCACAGGCCAAAGGGCATGACCAGATACTCAAAGTGTCCATCTCTGGTTTTAAATGCAGTCTTCCATTCGTCCCCCTCCCTGATGCAGATGAGATTATAAGCCCCCCTTAAGTCCAGTTTGGTAAAGATGTGGGCACCTTGTAGGCGATCAAAGAGTTCCGAGATAAGAGGTAAGGGGTAGCGTTTTTTTACCGTGATTTTATTAAGTCCGCGGTAGTCAATGCAAGGGCGTAGGGAGCCATCTTTTTTGGACACAAAAAAAAATCCAGCTCCAGCAGGAGAGGAGGATTTGCGGATAAAGCACTTTTTTAAATTTTCCTGGATGTACTCTGACATGGCAAGAGTCTCTGGAGCAGACAGAGGATAGATTCTGCCCCGGGGTGGAGTAGTACCGGGAGGAGGTCAATAGGACAGTCATAAGGCCTGTGAGGGGGTAAAGTCTCAGCTTGCTTCTTGCAAAAGACGTCAGCATAGTCCATATAAGCCTTAGGAAGACCGGATACAGAGGGAACCACAGGGTCACGGCAGGGGGTACTGGGAACCGGTAGTTAAGTTAAGGCAGTCCTTGAGACAAGAAGTACCCCAGTTCTTGATTTCTCCTGTGGACCAATCAAGGGTTGGAGAATGGCGTTGAAGCCACGGTAATCCAAGAAGAATTTCAGAAGTGCAGTTGGAGAGGACCAAAAATTCAATTTTTTCGTGATGAGGTCCGATGCACATTAGGAGAGGTTCCGTGCGGTAACGCACGGTACAGTCCAATCTTTCATTGTTAACAGAATTGATGTAGAGGGGTCTGGCGAGACTGGTCACCGGGATGTTGAACCTGTTGATTAGAGAGGCCAAAATAAAATTTCCTGCAGATCCGGAATCCAGGAAGGCCATAGCAAAGAAGGAGAAGGTAGAGGAAGATATCCGCACAGGCACAGTAAGGCGTGGAGAAGCAGAGTTGACATCAAAAACTGTATCACCTTTGTGCGGAATCAGCGGACGTCTTTCCAGGCGGGGAGGACGGATAGGACAATCCTTCAAGAAGTGTTCGGTACTGGCACAGTACAGGCACAGATTCTCCATGCGGCGTCGTGTCCTCTCTTGAGGTGTCAAGCGAGACCGGTCAACTTGCATAGCCTCCACGGCGGGAGGCACAGGAACGGATTGCAGAGGACCAGAGGAGAGAGGAGCCGGGGAGAGAAACCGCCTTGTGCGAACAAAGTCCATATCCTGGCGGAGCTCCTGACGCCTTTCGGAAAAACGCATGTCAATGCGGGTGGCCAGATGAATAAGTTCATGCAGGTTAGCAGGAATTTCTCGTGCGGCCAGCACATCTTTAATGTTGCTGGATAGGCCTTTTTTAAAGGTCGCGCAGAGGGCCTCATTATTCCAGGATAATTCGGAGGCAAGAGTACAGAATTGGATGGCGTACTTGCCAACAGAAGAATTACCCTGGACCAGGTTCAGCAGGGCAGTCTCAGCAGAAGAGGCTCGGGCAGGTTCCTCAAAGACACTTCGAATCTCCGTGAAGAAGGAGTGTACAGAGGCAGTGACAGGGTCATTGCGGTCCCAGAGCGGTGTGGCCCATGACAGAGCTTTCCCAGACAGAAGGCTGACTACGAAAGCCACCTTAGACCTTTCAGTAGGAAACTGGTCCGACATCATCTCCAAGTGCAGGGAACATTGTGAAAGAAAGCCACGGCAAAACTTAGAGTCCCCATCAAATTTATCCGGCAAGGATAATCGTAGGCCGGAAGCGGCCACTCGCTGAAGAGGAGGTGCAGGAGCTGGCGAAGGAGATTGTTGCTGGAGATTGCTGCTGTAGCATCACGGTCAGTTGAGACAGCTGGTGGCCTTGTTGCGCTATCTGTTGCGACTGCTGGGCGACCACCGTGGTGAGGTCGGCGACAACTGGCAGTGGGACTTCAGCGGGATCCATGGCCGGTTGGATCTACTGTCACGATTCGGCTGGCTGGAGGTGGATCCTCTGTGCCAGAGAGGGATTGGCGTGGACCGTGTTGGTGGACCGGTTCTAAGTTGCTACTGGTATTCACCAGAGCCCGCCGCAAAGCGGGATGGTCTTGCAGCGGCGGTAGCAACCAGGTCGTATCCACCAGCAACGGCTCAACCTCTCTGACTGCTGAAGATAGGCGCGGTACAAGGGAGTAGACAAGAGCAAGGTCGGACGTAGCAGAAGGTCAGGGCAGGCAGCAAGGATCGTAGTCAGGGGCAACGGCAGGAGGTCTGGAACACAGGCTAGGAACACACAAGGAACGCTTTCACTGGCACAATGGCAACAAGATCCGGCAAGGGAGTATAGGGGAAGTGATGTATAAATAGGGAGTGCACAGGTGAACACACTAATTAAGCCTGCTGCGCCAATCAGTGGCGCAGTGGCCCTTTAAATTGCAGAGACCCGGCGCGCGCGTGCCCTAAGGAGCGGGGCCGCGCGTGCCGGGAAAAGACCGACGGGGAGCGAGTCAGGTACGGGAGCCGGGATGCGCATCGCGAGCGGGCGCCTCCCGCATCGCGAATCGCATCCCGGCTGAGAGAGACATTGCAGCGCACCCGGTCAGCAGGTCTGACCGGGGCGCTGCAAATGCGAGGAAGTTGCGAGTGCTCAAGGGGAGGAGCGGGGACCCGGAGCGCTCGGCGTAACATTTACTTTACCTAATATGGCCAAGACTAAGGCTGGGTTCACACCACGTTTTTGCAATACAGTTCCTGTATCAGGTTTTTGAAAAAAAAACGGATTCCTCAAAACCTGACTAAACTGTATCAAAACGTGTGTACAAATTTTAATTCGTATATGGTTAAAAAACGTATACGGTTTGAAAAAGAATGTCCGGTTGCATCCGTTTTTTAACAAAAAAAACTGTATATGTTTTTTAACTCTTCACTCCACTATGAATAAAGTTTCACTTGTTTGATTGAAATTTCAAGAAAAAAAACTCTGCAAAGTCAAAAACAGTATGGCGAAAACCGGATGGAACCATACGCACATACGGTTCTGTACGGTTCTGTACGGTTCCCATTGACTCCCATGTTTAAAAAAAAAAATGTAAAAAAACATATACATTTCAATATGGTTTTTCACCCGGACCAAAAACCGTGGTAGGCTACAGTTTTCGGTACGGGAAAAAAACTGACAAAACCGTACAGGATGTAAAACGGACACAAGCGGATGCATCTTTTGGCATACGGTTTTCAATATGGTTCCGTACAGTTTTCAAATTGAAAACGTATACGGGAACTGTATTGCAAAAACAAGGTTTGCACCCAGCCTAACTTGGCGATTTAATGAGTTTCTACTTAAAGGGGTACTCCAGCGCTTAGACATCTTATCCCTTATGCAAAGGATAGGGGATAAGATACCTCATCGCGGGGGTTGCGCCGCTGGGGACCTCCGTGATCTTGCACGCCGCACCCCGTTAGAATCAGTCCCCGGAGCATTTCTACTGGAGTAAGCCAGCAAGGGACCTCCGGCGTGGGAGCCATCTGCTATATCACCGCTCCCAAATCAAGTCGAATTCAATGCTCTGCTTGTGAAGTATAACTGCTACTCCCATCATCTTCGGCCCCTCGCAGTACGGGACCAGTGGACACAGTGAGCATTATTCATCTCCATAGAGACTACAGGCATTTTTAGTCCAATCCTCACAAAGGACTTTACGACCAGATATACAAATTGCCGGTTCAACATTGCAATCCGGATAGTCGGCCATTATTTACAACTGCAGTGCCTCATATATTACTATGAATATATACCATAAGGGCCCTATGGTAATCAACTATATCCAATGTTGCTTTGTTCAAATGTTTTTTAATCGATTTATTTTATAATTGTATTTTATTAAATATTTTTTGCATTGTTCAAACAAACGGTCATCAAACCATTTTTCACTGTGCACCCAGTAGGGTGGTATCCTTGAGGGGTGGTTGAATTTTTGTTTCTGCTTCAATTTCTGATTGGTTACTTGAAATAGGTAATATCCACTGTATGGAGAAGTTAAATGGGCACTGTCAGATACAAAAACTTTTGATATGTTGTAAAGCATGTATAACCAATAGGTTTTGCAATTGCTTTCATTAGAAAATTTTCAGTATTTCATACTGAAAAAGCCAGTCAAACAACTGCCCCCCTGCCTGCTTGGACACATACTAGTCCTGCTGTGTCCATGCATCATCACCTATGTCATGGACACACTTCCTTGATTGACAACTGTGCGCGCAGGACTAACAGCTGGAGGAAAAATCCTCCCACTGTCAGCTTGTGTCCTTCTACTGTCAGTGAGGACAAGCTGGGAGTTGTAGTTTTGCTAATGCTAGGGGAGATGTGAGCAGACAGCATACTGAGGGAGGGGGTGGAGACTTGCACAGTGAGGCCCCGCCCCCTCCCTTTGAGAGGAATTCAGACTAGTGAGCTAAATTAAAAGTGTAATAAAAAATAAATAAAGGTGCTAGACACATAAAAATTAGATGTACATGGTCAGGATTAGGTACTAAATGATATATTAAATAAAATAAAAAATGTTGTTGGATCTGACGGGTACGCTTTAAGGACAGCAGCTTGGAACAGATCTGATAAACAAGATGAATTATGGCTACCCAGGGAAAAATTGATTCACTCTGACCTCTTTAGTGAATTCTTTCGTGACATTTGTCTTCTTTGGTTCTTTTTTACTCCTCATCTATGTCTTTCCACATCCTAACTATATGATAGTTTCATAGTTAGGTCTTAACTTAGCCACTTACTATTTGTAAGATTGTGTTACCTTGGTTGTTACTGATAAACTGTTTCTGGGGAAATGATTATTGCACCCAGAAATGTATCTAGTTTGCTAAATAGGCCTCCAAGTGCCTTGTTTTTGCTTTTGTTTTTTATTTTTCTATTATCACACCTATGTATTAAAGGGTACCTTTCATCAAAAAAAAAAAAACTTTTGATATATTATAGATTAATTTATGCAGAACAACTTTCCAATAATATGTTATTAAAAAAATATGCTTCTTTCTATTTAATTTTCCACTTTGAAAAAATGACCACTAGGTGTCTCCCTACCAGTCCTTTTTTTATAGATTTCAGACTCATGCAGGAGTCCTAAATCTCAGACTGCATCCGGGACATAGACAAGCTCAGCACTGCTCCCTGGCAGTGCATGAGTCTGAGTGGTCATTTTTTCAAAGTGGAAAATTAAATAGAAAGAAGCATATTTTTTAGTAACATACTATTGGAAAGTTATTCTGCATACATTAATCTATAATATATCAAAAGTTTTTTTGATGAAAGGTACCCTTTAAGCATGCTTTCATGTGTACCCATACGGTTTGTCTTCACCCTTCCCATTTATTTTTCTTTTCTTGGTCCCCATTTGTTTTTTTATGAAAAGAAAATAATGAGAAAGATTTTGAAATTGATATGTAAGTAATTTTCCATAAAGTATCTCCGAGATAGTGTAAGGCTATGTTCACATATAGGGGGGTATTAATCAAGAGTGGTGTAGGTGAACGTCTTGTTACCCCATTAATTCATGTGGTGGAAACTGTGTACCTGCACCAGATTTATTCCATGGCGCTGATCACATTTCTTACTTCAGTACTCCACTTTGCATGGTGATTCCTCTGCAACATTTTGTGTAACTTTTTATCCCATTCGACAAAATGTGCGACTTTTTAATAATTCTATCCACAGCCAGTTTTGTAAGCCAAGTCAGGGCTGATGTAGACTTGCGCCTAATTTAGCACAGTTGCGACAAAAGATGAGAAAACCGAAAAGTCACATATGATGAATTCCTGACCACTGCATGACATCAACTGAAATCATGACTTGATATGCTCATTTAGAAAAACCTTCTAAAGTAAAATTCGCAATGAAAAGTCTCAAAAAAGCATCTGAGACAAACCGTGAGACAAAGGAAATCTTTCCATTATAGTTTTGGCTAAAGACATTTAACAAAGTCTACATGTGAACATAAACTTACACTTATTTTCACCGCTTTGAGAAGAGCTCATGATAACATACCCTATCGAGCCCATCCATTAAACTATACAGAGATCTGCAGTCCCCAGGATCAGACAATGCATCCATATCAATTCCAGCTTCCAAATAGACATGATTAAAGGGGTACTCCACTGGCCAGCGTTCACAGTCACGCCCCCTCCCATAGACTTGCATTGAGGGACATGGCCATGACGTCACAATGGGCGTGGCCGACCCCCGCAGCGCGAAAACAGCGTTCGGAACATTTACTTCCAAACGATGGCCAGTGGAGTACCCCTTTAACAAATTATTTATCTGTCTATGTATTCTCCTACAATAGAGATAGGGCACTGTTGTGGGGTAACTAAAGAGAGGGGACCCAGTTCTGAACTCCTTTCCATGCTTGGCTGTAACAACTACCTGAGGGGAGTTGAGTTCATACAGATTATTATTAGCTTTATATGTCCATATAGTGGTGTTCTGGTCATTGCTGGATGACACCAGAGTTATATTTTCCTGTCAGGTCAAGAAAAACAAAGCTCCCCTATGTTTATGGGCAGATCTTATCAGAACCGACCTAAATCAAAATAGTAAATGAGTGCAGCAAGAGTGTGCATTGTGACATGAGTGCAACAAGAGTGTGCATTGTGACATGAGTGCAGCAAGAGTGTGCATTGTGACATGAGTGCAACAAGAGTGTGCATTGTGACATGAGTGCAACAAGAGTGTGCATTGTGACATGAGTGCAACAAGAGTGTGCATTGTGTCATGAGTGCAACAAGAGTGTGCATTGTGACAGGAGTGCAGCAAGAGTGTGCATTGTGACATGAGTGCAACAAGAGTGTGCATTGTGTCATGAGTGCAACAAGAGTGTGCATTGTGACAGGAGTGCAGCAAGAGTGTGCATTGTGACATGAGTGCAGCAAGAGTGTGCATTGTGACATGAGTGCAACAAGAGTGTGCATTGTGTCATGAGTGCAGCAAGAGTGCAAGAGTGTGCATTGTGACACGAGTGCAGCAAGAGTGCAAGAGTGTGCATTGTGACATGAGTGCAGCAAGAGTGTGCATTGTGACATGAGTGCCGCAAGAGTGTGCATTGTGACACGAGTGCAGCAAGAGTGCAAGAGTGTGCACTGTGACATGAGTGCACCAAGAGTGTGCATTGTGACATGAGTGCAGCAAGAGTGTGCATTGTGACATGAGTGCAGCAAGAGTGTGCATTGTGACACGAGTGTAGCAAGAGTGTACATTGTGACATGAGTGCAACAAGAGTGTGAATTGTGTCATGAGTGCAGCAAGAGTGTGCATTGTGACATGAGTGCAGCAAGAGTGTGCATTGTGACATGAGTGCAGCAAGAGTGTGCATTGTGACATGAGTGCAACAAGAGTGTGCATTGTGACATGAGTGCAGCAAGAGTGTGCATTGTGACATGAGTGCAACAAGAGTGTGCATTGTGTCATGAGTGCAGCAAGAGTGTGCATTGTGACATGAGTGCAGCAAGACGTGTGTAGTTTATCTCTTGACAAGGTGCGCATGCGCTCAAAATGCTTCAACATCAGAATATGATAGATTGAATTGTGTGTAGTTCAACTAACTTTAAAGTGGAATAAAATCTGCATAAAATTCAAATGCCGGTCGAATGTCTTTTTTTTTTTTTCAAATTCAAAAAAGGGTTTTATTGAAAGTGGTAAAAGAGGCATTACAAGCAATAGGTGAGTAACAGGATAAACAAACTTGTAAGAGAGAAAGGAGTCCGGTGGCCAGGGTAGGCCCAATGGACAGCAGCTAAACAATGCATAATCACATGACATGTCATATATCAAAAAAGAACAGCAAGTGGTAAATTCCACAATAAGTAGTGCAACAAACAGTCAATCAGGAGCAACATATAACGCCCCAGGCACAAGGGCCAGGGTTATCCAGATAGGTCGGGTACGAGTCCTAATGAGGAATCTGAAATCAACAATAGGTGCGCCAGTGGAAGTACCAAAGAGAAAGAAAGCGAACAGATGTAAACGGTGTCGTGTGGGAAACAATAAGAGACAACAGAAAAGGGGAGAGGGTCATGGAAGGAGAAAAAGGTAAGGAGTCAGGTTCTGAGCAGTAAAAGAGGGACATACAGACAAGGATTGGCAAGAAAAGGAGAGGGACTGAGAAGAAGAAAAAAGATGGAGGGGGGGAGGGAACGGGGGGGGGGGGGGGAAGAAAAGGAGCCAGGAACCGGCAGGTGTCAGAGCAGCACGGATGCAGGAAGTAGGATTGATACGGGAACCCAATGAGAGGGAAATCACAGGGATCTGCATCTCTGGGAGGAACAAAACTGTACCCATGGGAGCCAAGTGGCCTCAACACGCACAGCGTCATCAGGATGAACCGACATCAATTCCTCCATCTGACGTGAGTTGGCAACTTCCGCCATCCATTCGTCCAACGTAGGGGGGTCAACAGACCGCCACTTTCGAGGTATCACTGCTTTCGCGGCCTGAAGGATGTGCCTCGCCCGAGACTTCTTGTATTTAGCCTGCGCCATGGAGAACATAAACAGTAGGGCTGCAGCAGGAATGGGGGGGACACAAATCCCAGTGACCTCTTGAACAACCCGGAGGACCGATTGCCAGAAGGGGATGAGTTTGGAGCAGTTCCACCAGATGTGCGTCATGGTACCCTCCTCCACACCGCATCTCCAACACACACTGGGGACCGAGGGATACCAGCGGTGAAGCATCGCTGGGACACAGTACCAGCGAGTGAGAATTTTGTAGCAAGTCTCCTGGGCTTTGGTGGCCACCACCGCTTTATGGGTCAAAAAGAAGCATTTGGCCCAGGCTTCAGGAGAGAACGTCACTCCCAGTTCAGCCTCCCAAGCCGTGCAGTAAGCAGGCACAGCATGCGAGCGCTGGGACAGCAAAAGTTCATAAAGAACGGAGATGGAGTGGCGGGGGTACGACGAGGCCAGGCACAGGCGCTCAAAGGGCTGCGGGTCCCTATGTAAGTCAAAATGGGCAGGGATGGAGGAATAGAAATGGTGTAACTGCAGATAGGCAAAGGGGGCTCTGGTAGAGGAAGGGTACTCCTCCAACAAAACTTCCAAGGGTTTCAGGTGGCGCGCTGCTAGGACGTGTCTAAAGTGCAAGGGAGCAGACCGAGTAGCCCCAAAAAAGGGGCCAGCAGAGGAGGCTCCAGGTAGGAAGTCAGGATGGTCAGTGACGGGGAGGAGGGGGCCCATGCGGTCAACCAAGCTACTGTTCCCACGCACAGAGTGTAGAGAGGCCAGAGTGTGGCGAGTGGAGTAGGATGTAGGAAAGGCAGTCAGAGAAGCAGGTGACCAGGTCCAGGGGAGGGTGGATAAGGCCTTGGTGCATAGTTCCTGGGCCATGCGCACCCATTGCTTGGATTCGGTGTTGTGCGTCCAGTCAAGGACCCTTGCATGTACACAGGCTAAGAAATATAAACGGCAATCCGGCAGGCCCGCTCCACCCGACAGTTTAGGCCTGGAAAGGAGGAGACGGTTCAAGCGGGGTCTAGCCGATGACCAGACGAACAAACCGAAGCAGCGTTGGAGAGCACGCCAGTTGGAGGAGGGGAGATGAATGGGTACGGTTTGTAGCAGATATAACAGCCTGGGTAAGAGGTTCATTTTTAAAATGCTAATTCTTCCAAACCAGGAAAATTCTCGTCTATCCCAGGCGGCCAGGTCCCGCTTAAACTGCGTGAGAAGAGGAGAAAAGTTAAGAGGGAACAGAAGGGACAGATCAGAGGGCACTTTCATACCCAGGTATGTGATACTCCTGGAGGGCCACGTAAAGGGAAAAGCAGAATGGAGAGAGTCCACTGCATGTCCTGGCAACGAAACATTAAGGGCCCCTGATTTAGAAAGATTAATTTTAAAATTAGACCAGGCACCAAAATCTCGAATTTGAGACATGAGATTAGGTAAGGAGGTAACAGGGTTCGAGAGATAGACCAGGAGATCATCGGCAAAGGCCGAACATTTATATTCCCGGCCTCCGATGGAGATTCCTTGGATGTTGGGATCGGCTCTGATGCCGGCGAGAAGGTGCTCCATCACCAGGACATACAGTAGGGGGGAGAGGGGGCAACCTTGACGAGTGCCGTTGCGTATGGGAAAGGAGTCAGACAGAGAGCCGTTAATCTTCAGGCGGGCCACGGGGGAACTGTAAAGGGCCAGTACTTTAGAGGTGAAAACAGGGCCAAGGCCGATGTGACGTAGGGTCTGCGCCAGGGAGGACAAGGAAACACGATCAAAAGCCTTCTCGGCATCAAGGGAGAGTATCATTACAGGCAGTTTAGAAGACTGAGCGTAGTGGATCAGATCAATAGTCTTGATCGTGTTGTCCCTGGCTTCCCTCCCCGGCACAAAGCCGACCTGGTCAAGATGGATTAGGGAAGGGAGAACGGAATTAAGCCGAATCGCCAGCAATTTGGCGTAAATCTTTAGGTCTACATTTAGTAAGGAAATGGGGCGGTAACTACCACAGACCTGGGGGTCTTTTCCGGGTTTGGGGATAACAAATATATGTGCCAGCAAAGAGGCGGGGGGAATAGGGTGCGATATGGAAATAGAGTTAAAGGCCCGGAGCAGAAGAGGGGGAGAGGGCGTCTAGAAGGGTCTTAAAGAATCTAGCCGTGAAGCCATCTGGGCCAGGACTCTTACCGCCAGGGAGATCACGAACTACTGCGGCTACTCTTCCAAAGTGAAGGGGGCCTCGAGGGCTTCCACCTCCTCCAGGGGCAGGGACGGGAAAGGCGAGGACTGTGGAGGGGGAGGGTCGGGCGGGTGAGGGAGGTTGTACAGGTCTGAGAAGAAGTCAAGAAAAGAAGAAGCAATGTCAGGGGTGGTATGCACCACGTTACCAGTAGGGGAGCGTACGGTCGGGATATGAGTCTGGGCTATTTTAGCGCGCAGCGCCCTGGCCAGCATGCGACCGCTTTTGTTGCCAAACTCATAGAATCTGCTGCGACCCACCTGTAGCCAGCGACCCCAGGACACCTCCAAGAGGCGCTTAACCTCTAGCCTAGCAAGCTGCAATTCTCTGAGGAGCGTTGGGGAAAGCGAGCGCTTATGGGAAAGTTCAAGCGAGGAGACTAAGTGAAGGGCTTTCTGAAGGGCAAGGGCCCTACCTCGTTTTAACCGGGAGCCGTGTTTGATGAGGACACCACGCAAAACGCATTTGAGCGCCTCCCATTGATAAAAAGGAGCAGTAGAGTCAGCACTGTGATCGTCCATAAACGAGGAAACAGTTGTGGTCAGATCAGACATGCAAAGGGGATCTAGCAATAGAGACTCATTCAATTTCCAGGACCAGGTGGACCGGGTCAGGGTGGGCAAGCGTAAGGAGCAAAACACTGGAGCGTGATCCGACCACAAAATGCTTCAGATGGAGGAGGAGCTCGCCCAGGGCAGTGCGCTATGCGGAACTAGGATATGGTCAATGCGACTATAGGACCCGTGCGGGGAGGAGAAAAAACTATAATCCCTGTCAGTAGGGTGGTGCAAACGCCAGATATCATGCAATTGTAAGAGACCAAAAGCACGCTTCACGCGCTTAATGGCGCTATAAGACAGGCTAGAGCGTCCCAGGGAATTATCCAGAGTGGGATCCAGAGTCATGTTCAGGTCCCCGCACAGGACCACAGTCCCCGAGACCATAGGTAACAGCCGGTCAATAAGCTCCACCAAGAAACCGACCTGGCCCTGGTTAGGGGCGTACACATTGACAATTGTAAGCGGGGCGCCCCCAACCGATAGGGTTAGGATGAGATACCTGGCATGCGGATCAAGCACAACGTTAAGGACCTGATGGGCAAGGGATCGGTGGATGGCAATCGCGACCCCTTTAGTACGGGCCTCCGGGTTGTTGGCGCAGAACCATAGTGGGAAATGCCTGTTTTTAAGTGTGGGAGCGTGGGCCGTCTTACGTTTATGAAGATGATGTAGAATTTGCGTGCGTTTCGCTGGCGTGTTGAGACCCTTCGCGTTGAAAGAAGCTAGATTGAGATTCGCCATGGGTAGGCACGAAGGAAGGGGGGGCGCTCACCCGCTGGCTCCTTCCTCCAAAAAGACAAGAGAGAAACACAGAGATGAGCAAGAGTAGAGGACTAACTGAGAGAGAGAGAGGGAGAAAGTGAGGGGGGGGGGGAAGTCAGAGAGGAACACTAAGGCACGTAGCAGCAGAAAATAATCCGCTGCAGCACAGTCTACAGAGAAGACGGTCCTAGACCATGGAAACCTTCGTCGGGGAGATATCCCCTGACAGTTTCAACCTACTGGGGTAGCGTGGAATGCAAACAGACAGGAGAGGAGGCCGGAGCCGGCACCCCCCCTAGACGCACATGAGGAGTACAAAATGACAAGAAAACCTCTATCAAAGAGTAGGGACTATGATCCAGGGCAGATGGAGAATGGGGAAACAGTACATACAAATGATAGCGTAGGGAGAGAGTACCAAAACAAGGACACAGTTAACAGCAGGGTGGACAGTAGAAGGAAGAGGCTGCAAATGGCACGGTCCTATGGAATGAGAAAACATCATGTCAACAACATCAAAAACAAGCCTTAAAGGCATACAAGCATCATGTGATCAAGGCCCAAAGGTAGAAATAAGGCTCAGGTGGTGGGGAAGGGGCCTGGGCCCGCTCGGGAGGAGGCATGGACAGATTCCCATCTGGTGACCAGGCGTTGACGTCTGGAGTCCCGAGGCGAGAGACCCGGCCGGGCCAGTTTGGAAGATGACTGTGGTGACCTGTGCATGGGGCGCTTGGGGGCCTGAGGAGCTAGTGTGGGCCAGTCAGCCAAGGAGAGGGGGGGAACGTCCAAGTCCTTAAGAAAACTCGGGAGATCAGTCGGGGAACGTAAGGTGTAGGCCTTGCCATCTTTACGAACCGTGAGGGCAAAGGGGAAGCCCCAACGGTATAACAGGCCCCTTCCTCGGAGCTCCTCCAGCAGGGGACAAAGTGTAGCATGTTGCGCCAGGGTGTGGCGGGATAAATCAGGAAACAATTGAATCTCCACGTCCTTATAGTAGATCCGGCGGCGGGAGCGTGATTGCTTCATGATGTCCTCTTTGATGGTATAGAAATATGGGACGATGATCATCCGGTGAGGGGGGCCGCAGGGCCCTATGGGCTCTGTCGAGCTCAACATGGGTGTCCACGGGCCGGCCTAGTAGGTCATTGAAAATTGTGAGCAGAGCAGAATGCAATTTATCAGGGCTGACCGCCTCAGGCAAGCCCCGTATGCGAATGTTATTCCACCTGTTGCGGTTTTCAACGTCGTCCAGGTGCTGCTGCTGCAAATGGAAAAGTTGATCGCTGTGCTGTTGGACCGTCACCTTGAGAGATTGAATGGCGGCCGAAGAAGAGTCCTGAACAGGGGAGATAGTGTCCATTCTGGCCGATAAGGTGGTAACTGTAGAACGGAGTTGGGCAAACTCCTGCTTGCATTCCGCCACCATTTGTTTAGCCATAGAGGAAAAATCTTCCCTGGTAGGTAAGGAAGAAATCAGAGAGCGCAGGTCGGCCAGTGTCAGTGGTCGGTCAGTCTCCGAGGCTGGAGTGGGGGGGATACAGGAATCAGACAGTCCCAGGACAGGTGGCAAATCTGTGGGACCCAGAGAGGGGGTCCGGAACTCAGGTGGCGTACCCCGTAGGCTCAGGGGTAGGTCAGCGGGAAGCATGGAGGCCATGGGTGCAGTCCCTACAGACAGTGGCTGGCCACAGAGGAGTGTCAGATCAGTCTCACGGATGGTGGCTGGGGAGCGGTGAGCCGAGAGACCCCAGGAGGATCCCGAGGACCACTGTGGTGATGAGGAGGTGGACCCTGGTAGGGAAGAGGGGCCCGACTGAGGCACCGCATAGAAGGCCACCAAGGGAGAGGAGCAGGAGCCAGGATGTGGGGGCCAGTCTGTTGGCAGGTGGGGTGGTCCCAAAATCAGTCCCCCACTGAGGGTGCAGGAGGGCCCACCACCAATGAGGCAGGGGGCTGCTGTGCCCAAGATGGAGACCCCGACGGGACGGGAGTTTGCTGCAGGGGGGGAGAGACCGCAGGGGGGAGTTGATGACCGGCAGTCACTGGAAGGGATGCTGCTGTTTGGTGGCCGGACAGGGGGTCCCCTGGGTCAGTTGGTGGAGAGGGGCACTGTCTCACCTGTCCGGCAGCTGAAGGTGCGGCCACGGTCTCTTCGCCGCCCTCGGTGGACTGAGTCGGCGGGGTCCGGGGCGTGCGCGCGGCAGGCGCGGCGCAGACAGCTCCAGGGTCCTTCCAGTGCGGCCTAGAAGAAGGCGCCCCGGCATGGAGCAGCAGGGCAGCGGCAGCTTCCGGCGACCAGGAGGATGAGGTCGGAGGCCTCCGGACTTCTGAAAGCTCCGGTGAGGTATGTGTCGGGCGCCCAGCCGGGGGAGGAGCGGGCTGTTCTCCAGCAGGGCATCGCTCCGAGGCTGGCGGGGATGAAGAAGGAGTCGCCATCTTGCCGGGTTGCTCAGGAGGCAGGGAGGCACTTCTTGGAGGCTGAGATCTGGTGAAGTAACCCCGCAAATCCCTCTGAGGAGAGGATGGTCGGGTTCTAGACTGTCTCCGCTGTTTCTTTTTTTGGTTCCCCATAGATTAGGACAGGGTTTTCGGGCAGAACAGGGGGTGTAGGACCGGAGCTCCGAAAATGCACGTCCTCACGCCGGCATAGCAAACCACGCCCCCCCCCCCCCCCCCCCCCCCGAATGTCTTTTTTTGCAACAGGGCATTTTTTTTAAATTGCAGTAATTCAATGGGTTTTTCCATCTCAACATCTATAAGTGAAAAATATCTGTCAGAAGCGATTCATACCACTGGCAACACTACTTATTCCAAGATCAAGGGTCGCAATGGCAGGTGGTAATAGGGAAACCAAAAACAGCCAAGCAGGCTGTTTTGCACATTTTGCGTAACTTCTATTAACCCTTTTGGAAGTTGCAGAATCAGTGTAGAATTGCAAACTACATTGTTTCTGTATTAAATTGTGATGTCCCAGTATGGGATGTGGCTCCGTACTGTCATTCTGCTCTGTCAGGCAGAGTCCCTGCATGTCCTCAGGGTCTCCCTGCAGAGGTATCCCCCATGTATATAGGTTGTGTATTATGTGTGTAATATGCCTTTAATGTTTGTACAACATGATTGTTACCCAGAGGCCTCCAGTGACCAGGTGACCTATGGGCTCCTTGCACAGCCCCCCCCCTATATAACAAGGGGAGGGGTTGCAATCTCTCTCTTGTTCCTGAGGTCCAGTGCAGTCAAGTTGTTCCAGTGTCTGTGTCCAGAGCATTAGAGGCCTCAAGCCTAAAGTCCTGCAGCCACAAGTCGGTCATCAGTAAGTCACGTCTGTTACGCCGAGCGCTCCGGGTCCCCGCTCCTCCCCGGAGCGCTCGCTACACTTCCCTCACTGCAGCGCCCCGGTCGGTTCCACGGACCCGGGGCGCTGCGTTACCACCTCCGGCCGGGATGCGATTCGCGATGCGGGTAGCGCCCGCTCGCGATGCGCACCCCGGCTCCCGTACCTTACTCGCTCCCCGTCAGTTCTGTCCCGGCGCGCGCGGCCCCGCTCCCTAGGGCGCGCGCGCGCCGGGTCTTTGCGATTTAAAGGGCCACTGCACCGCTGATTGGTGCAGTGGTTCCAATTAGTGTTTACACCTGTGCACTTCCCTATATCACCTCACTTCCCCTTCACTCCCTCGCCGGATCTTGTTGCCCTAGTGCCAGTGAAAGCGTTCCTTGTGTGTTCCTTGCCTGTGATTCCAGACCTTCTGCCGTTGCCCCTGACTACGATCCTTGCTGCCTGCCCCGACCTTCTGCTACGTCCGACCTTGCTTCTGTCTACTCCCTTGTACCGCGCCTATCTTCAGCAGCCAGAGAGGTTGAGCCGTTGCTAGGGGATACGACCTGGTCACTACCGCCGCAGCAAGACCATCCCGCTTTGCGGCGGGCTCTGGTGAAAACCAGTAGTGACTTAGAACCGATCCTCTAGCACGGTCCACGCCAATCCCTCTCTGGCACAGAGGATCCACTACCTGCCAGCCGGCATCGTGACAGTAGATCCGGCCATGGATCCCGCTGAAGTTCCTCTGCCAGTTGTCGCTGACCTCACCACGGTGGTCGCCCAGCAGTCACAACAGATTGCGCAACAAGGCCAACAGCTGTCTCAACTGACTGTTATGCTACAACAGTTACTACCACAGCTCCAGCAATCATCTCCTCCGCCAGCTCCTGTACCTCCTCCGCAGCGAGTGGCCGCTTCTGGAATACGACTATCCTTGCCGGATAAATTTGATGGGGACTCTAAGTTTTGCCGTGGCTTTCTTTCCCAATGTTCATTACACTTGGAGATGATGTCGGACCAGTTCCCCACTGAAAGGTCTAAGGTGGCTTTCGTAGTCAGCCTGCTGTCTGGAAAAGCCCTGGCTTGGGCCACACCGCTCTGGGACCGCAATGACCCCGTCACTGCCTCTGTACACTCCTTCTTCTCGGAAATTCGAAGTGTCTTTGAGGAACCTGCCCGAGCCTCTTCTGCTGAGACTGCCCTGTTGAACCTGGTCCAGGGTAATTCTTCCGTTGGCGAGTATGCCGTACAGTTCCGTACCCTTGCTTCAGAATTATCCTGGAATAATGAGGCACTCTGCGCGACCTTTAAAAAAGGCCTATCCAGCAACATTAAAGATGTTCTGGCCGCACGAGAAATCCCTGCTAACCTACATGAACTCATCCATCTTGCCACTCGCATTGACATGCGTTTTTCCGAACGGCGTCAGGAGCTCCGCCAGGATATGGACTCTGTTCGCACGAGGCGTTTCTTCTCCCCGGCTCCTCTCTCCTCTGGTCCCCTGCAATCTGTTCCTGTGCCTCCCGCCGTGGAGGCTATGCAGGTCGACCGGTCTCGCCTGACACCCCAAGAGAGGACACGACGCCGCATGGAGAATCTCTGCCTGTACTGTGCTAGTACCGAACACTTCCTGAAGGATTGTCCTATCCGTCCTCCCCGCCTGGAAAGACGTCCGCTGACTCCGCACAAAGGTGAGACAGTCCTTGATGTCTACTCTGCTTCTCCACGTCTTACTGTGCCTGTGCGGATGTCTGCCTCTGCCTTCTCCTTCTCTGCTGTGGCCTTCTTGGACTCTGGATCTGCAGGAAATTTCATCTTAGCCTCTCTCGTCAACAAGTTCAACATCCCGGTGACCAGTCTCGCCAGACCCCTCTACATCAATTGTGTAAACAATGAAAGATTGGACTGTACTATACGTTTCCGCACGGAGCCCCTTCTAATGTGCATCGGATCTCATCACGAGAGGATTGAACTGTTGGTCCTCCCCAATTGCACTTCTGAAATCCTTCTTGGACTTCCCTGGCTTCAACTCCATTCCCCAATCCTGGATTGGTCCACTGGGGAGATCAAGAGTTGGGGGCCCTCTTGTTCCAAGGACTGCTTAAAACCGGTTCCCAGTAAACCTTGCCGTGTCCCTGTGCTTCCTCATGTAACCGGTCTCCCTAAGGCCTATATGGACTTTGCGGACGTTTTTTGCAAAAAACAAGCTGAGACTCTACCTCCTCACAGGCCTTATGATTGTCCCATTGACCTCCTCCCGGGCACTACTCCACCCCGGGGCAGAATCTATCCTCTGTCCGTCCCAGAGACTCTTGCCATGTCTGAATACGTCCAAGAAAATTTAAAAAAGGGCTTTATCCGTAAATCCTCCTCTCCTGCCGGAGCCGGATTTTTCTTTGTGTCCAAAAAAGATGGCTCTCTACGTCCTTGCATTGACTACCGCGGTCTTAATAAAATCACGGTTAAGAACCGCTACCCCCTACCCCTCATCTCTGAACTCTTTGATCGTCTCCAAGGTGCCCATATTTTTACCAAACTGGACTTAAGAGGTGCTTATAATCTCATCCGCATCAGAGAGGGGGATGAATGGAAAACGGCATTTAACACCAGAGATGGACACTTTGAGTATCTGGTCATGCCCTTTGGTCTATGCAACGCCCCTGCCGTCTTCCAAGACTTTGTTAATGAAATTTTTCGTGATCTACTATACTCCTGTGTTGTTGTATATCTGGACGATATCCTGATTTTTTCTGCCAATCTAGAAGAACACCGCCAGCATGTCCGTATGGTTCTTCAGAGACTTCGTGATAATCAACTCTATGCCAAAATAGAGAAATGTCTGTTTGAATGCCAATCTCTTCCTTTTCTAGGATACTTGGTCTCTGGCCAGGGACTACAAATGGACCCAGATAAACTCTCTGCCGTCTTAGATTGGCCACGCCCCTCCGGACTCCGTGCCATCCAACGTTTTTTGGGGTTCGCCAATTATTACAGGCAATTTATTCCACATTTTTCTACCATTGTGGCTCCTATTGTGGCTTTAACAAAAAAAAATGCCGATCCCAAGTCCTGGCCTCCTCAAGCGGAAGACGCCTTTAAACGACTCAAGTCTGCCTTTTCTTCGGCTCCCGTACTCTCCAGACCTGACCCATCTAAACCCTTCCTATTGGAGGTTGATGCCTCCTCAGTGGGAGCTGGAGCTGTCCTTCTACAAAAAAACTCTTCCGGGCATGCTGTTACTTGTGGTTTTTTTTCCAGGACCTTCTCTCCGGCGGAGAGGAACTACTCCATCGGGGATCGAGAGCTTCTAGCCATTAAATTAGCACTTGAGGAATGGAGGCATCTGCTGGAGGGATCAAGATTTCCAGTTATTATTTACACCGATCACAAGAACCTCTCCTACCTCCAGTCTGCCCAACGGCTGAATCCTCGTCAGGCCAGGTGGTCTCTGTTCTTTGCCCGATTTAATTTTGAAATTCACTTTCGGCCTGCTGATAAAAACATTAGGGCCGATGCTCTCTCTCGTTCCTCAGATGCCTCTGAAATTGAACTCTCTCCTCAACACATCATTCCTCCTGACTGCCTGATTTCCACTTCTCCAGCCTCCATCAGGCAAACTCCTCCAGGAAAGACCTTTGTTTCTCCACGCCAACGCCTTGGGATCCTCAAATGGGGTCACTCCTCCCATCTCGCAGGTCATGCGGGCATCAAGAAATCTGTGCAACTCATCTCTCGCTTCTATTGGTGGCCGACTCTAGAGACTGATGTGGTGGACTTTGTGCGAGCCTGCACTATCTGTGCCCGGGATAAGACTCCTCGCCAGAAGCCCGCTGGTTTTCTTCATCCTCTACCTGTCCCCGAACAACCTTGGTCTCTGATTGGTATGGATTTTATTACTGACTTACCCCCATCCCATGGCAACACTGTTATTTGGGTGGTCGTTGATCGATTCTCCAAAATGGCACATTTCATCCCTCTTCCTGGCCTTCCTTCAGCGCCTCAGTTGGCTAAACAATTTTTTGTACACATTTTTCGTCTTCACGGGTTGCCTACACAGATCGTCTCGGATAGAGGCGTCCAATTTGTGTCTAAATTCTGGAGGGCTCTCTGTAAACAACTCAAGATTAAATTAAATTTTTCTTCTGCATACCATCCTCAATCCAATGGACAAGTAGAGAGAATTAACCAGATCTTGGGTGACTATTTACGACATTTTGTTTCCTCCCGCCAGGATGACTGGGCAGATCTTCTACCTTGGGCCGAATTCTCGTATAATTTCAGAATCTCTGAATCTTCCTCCAAATCTCCGTTTTTCGTGGTGTACGGCCGTCACCCTCTTCCCCCCCTCCCTACCCCCTTGCCCTCTGGTCTGCCCGCTGTGGATGAAATTTCTCGTGATCTTTCCACCATATGGAAAGAGACCCAAAATTCTCTCTTACAGGCTTCTTCTCGCATGAAGAGATTCGCAGATAAGAAAAGAAGAGCTCCTCCCATTTTTTCCCCTGGAGACAAGGTATGGCTCTCCGCTAAATATGTCCGTTTCCGTGTCCCGAGCTATAAGTTGGGACCACGCTATCTTGGTCCTTTTAAAGTTTTGTGTCAAATTAATCCTGTCTCTTACAAACTTCTTCTTCCTCCTTCTCTTCGTATCCCTAATGCCTTTCACGTCTCTCTTCTTAAACCTCTCATCCTCAACCGTTTTTCTCCTAAATCTGTTCCTCCCACTCCTGTTTCCGGCTCCTCGGACATCTTCTCTGTCAAAGAGATTTTGGCCTCTAAAAAGGTCAGGGGAAGAACTTTTTTTTTAGTGGATTGGGAGGGTTGTGGTCCAGAAGAGAGGTCCTGGGAACCTGAGGACAATATCCTGGACAAAAGTCTGATCCTCAGGTTCTCAGGCCCCAAGAAGAGGGGGAGACCCAAGGGGGGGGGTACTGTTACGCCGAGCGCTCCGGGTCCCCGCTCCTCCCCGGAGCGCTCGCTACACTTCCCTCACTGCAGCGCCCCGGTCGGTTCCACGGACCCGGGGCGCTGCGTTACCACCTCCGGCCGGGATGCGATTCGCGATGCGGGTAGCGCCCGCTCGCGATGCGCACCCCGGCTCCCGTACCTTACTCGCTCCCCGTCAGTTCTGTCCCGGCGCGCGCGGCCCCGCTCCCTAGGGCGCGCGCGCGCCGGGTCTTTGCGATTTAAAGGGCCACTGCACCGCTGATTGGTGCAGTGGTTCCAATTAGTGTTTACACCTGTGCACTTCCCTATATCACCTCACTTCCCCTTCACTCCCTCGCCGGATCTTGTTGCCCTAGTGCCAGTGAAAGCGTTCCTTGTGTGTTCCTTGCCTGTGATTCCAGACCTTCTGCCGTTGCCCCTGACTACGATCCTTGCTGCCTGCCCCGACCTTCTGCTACGTCCGACCTTGCTTCTGTCTACTCCCTTGTACCGCGCCTATCTTCAGCAGCCAGAGAGGTTGAGCCGTTGCTAGGGGATACGACCTGGTCACTACCGCCGCAGCAAGACCATCCCGCTTTGCGGCGGGCTCTGGTGAAAACCAGTAGTGACTTAGAACCGATCCTCTAGCACGGTCCACGCCAATCCCTCTCTGGCACAGAGGATCCACTACCTGCCAGCCGGCATCGTGACAACGTCATCTTATTGTCAGTCACCATCTCAGTCAAGTCAAGTTCATCTGTAGACACCGTGGTCTGCACTAAAGTCAGTCTAACTATTGCAAGTCCCAGCAAGCCTGCAAGGTTCCCCTGTGTCATTTGTCACCTCCTTGGGATATTTGGCTGTACTGCAAAGACTATATCACCTGTCTTGCCTCAGTAAAGCTGCCGTTATCCTTGATCTGGCGTTGATCTCTTCATTGCCCCTGCCTAACCCAGTATCAGCGGTATTACCATCGGGAGGTTAAGGCTAAACCACGCCCTGGCATCACAACAAGAAGGGGTTAATACCATCTGCCCCTTGGGCCATAACATCTGCCCTGCATCTACCCTGCACCTCACACCCTGACACCACAAAATTATCTACCCTGCAATCCCATGAGGGGGTTTCCAGAAGTAGGACCGGTGTCTATCAGACATTTATGTCATATGATTTCCCCCCTAATAAACTTTTGATAGCATGTAATTGGAACCCTCAGTGACCTAATAATCCATCTCCTCTCTTACAGTAGACTTTAGAAGTTTATTGAGAGTAAATTATCAATGCAGCAGGTAAGGAGGGGAGAAGAATTAATTTATGCAATCCAAGTCTCCTCCTTCTGTTCATAACAACTTGAATGAGTATTTGTTTCAATACCACACACAGGACCAGGTTGGGAGCACCGTGATGCCATAGAGGATGCTGTATTTTACCTAAAGTGTCAGTCTCTTAGTTAATAGATTACTAAAAGTGACAAAGGTAACAACCCCCCCCCCCCCCTATGGATCCGACATTGATGGTAATATCCCATGAAATGCACTACAGTGACCTAATATTTATTATTAAATGCAATGAAACCTTAAACTTACACCCCCAGAAACCCATTAAAAGCTGGAAAATATTTAAAGCAAAATGTGAACTTTTAGAGACGATTTTGTCACGTTTTATGGCACCTCTATGTAGGTGTTTCATCAGTCACTGGTTATCTTCGCCCCTCTATATGAAAAGCTTGTCTTGTTAAATTTGAAATAAAAACAACTGTGTCCTATAACTCCGAAATTCTGGCTCTGTTACCAGGTTTCTATCCTACTGACTGATACATAAAAAATACTAAATCCAATTTTAAGGTTTAAGTAAAAATATCTTATATATATTTTTTAAATGTTTTAGAAACACTAGAGAACTAGGGAGGATAGATTGCATAACACAATGAGAAGGTGTCTCCTGACAGATATCAAAAAGTCATCTCTGAATCCAAGAGAATTGTAATAAGCTCTATGTCAGCATTCTTTACCACCAGACTATCACTTCTGCACGGCAATTGATAAATGTATTTCAGTAAAGAGGCAAGAATGAAGAGAAAATCAGCAAAACAAAAAAACATGTCAGCAATATGGGGCAGTTTCTAGGGTGCCAAAGCCAAGTATTTATTGGTGGTTGTGTAGTTAAAGGGTTGTTCCTTCAAACAATAATGAAAAATAGCTTGGAGTGTTGTAAAATAATTTTAAAAAGCCATACCACCTTACCTTGCCTGGTCCTTCTTGGCATAGTCATTTGACTGCTGCAGCCAATAACTAGTTGTAGTGGGTCATTGTTGTAGCCATTGATTGGCTGCAGAGATCATATGTCCATGTCAAGCTGAAGGGACACTTATTATTTTACAACAATCTGGGCTGAATAACTGCTGGAGTATTAAAGTGACATAAAAAAAAATCAGCTTTTTTCTGTGGTAGTGCTCGCCACACCTCAAAAGTTATACTTACTTGAAGATACATGCAAGTCTACCAAAGTCTGCTGAAGCACTCAAGACAACCAGGAATATCCAAAATGACCAGGTTGGTGCCTAAACTCCTGGCAAACACTGTTGATCTTCTCCTGCTAACCCTATAATGGCAAGATTACAGTGCACCTATAATCAGCAGGGCTCTATGCACTGAGGACAAGCAGAGCTCTGTACACTGAGGACAAGCAGAGCTCTGTACACTGAGGACAAGCAGGGCTCTGTGCACTGAGGAAAAGCAGAGCTCTGTACACTGAGGACAAGCAGGGCTCTGTACACTGAGGACAAGCAGGGCTCTGTGCACAGAGGACAAGCAGGGCTCTGTACACTGGGGACAAGCAGGGCTCTGTACACTGAGGACAAGCAGGGCTCTGTGCACTGAGGACAAGCAGGGCTCTGTGCACTGAGGACAAGCAGGGCTCTGTGCACTGAGGACAAGCAGGGCTCTTTGCACAGAGGACAAGCAGGGCTCTGTACACTGGGGACAAGCAGGGCTCTGCACACTGGGGACAAGCAGGGCTCTGTACACTGTGGACAAGCAGGGCTCTGTACACTGAGGAAAAGCAGGGCTCTGTACACTGAGGACAAGCAGGGCTCTGTACACTGAGGACAAGCAGGGCTCTGTACACTGAGGACAAGCAGGGCTCTGTACACTGAGGACAAGCAGGGCTCTGTACACTGAGGACAAGCAGGGCTCTGTGCAGTGAGGACAAGCAGGGCTCTGTACACTGAGGACAAGAAGGCTCTGTACACTGAGGACAAGCAGGGCTCTGTACACTGAGGACAAGCAGGGCTCTGTGCACTGAGAACAAACAGGGCTCTGTGCAATGGGGACAAGCAGGGCTCTGTACACTGGGCACAAGCAGGGCTCTGTGCACTGAGGAAAAGCAGGGATCTGTACACTGAGGACAAGCAGGGCTCTGTACACTGAGGATAAGCAGGGCTCTGTACACTGGGGACAAGCAGGGCTCTGTACACTGTGGACAAGCAGGGCTCTGTGCACTGAGGACAAGCAGGGCTCTGTACACTGAGGACAAGCAGGGCTCTGTACACTGAGGACAAGCAGGGCTCTGTACACTGAGGACAAGCAGGGCTCTGTGCAGTGAGGACAAGCAGGGCTCTGTACACTGAGGACAAGAAGGCTCTGTACACTGAGGACAAGCAGGGCTCTGTACACTGAGGACAAGCAGGGCTCTGTGCACTGAGAACAAACAGGGCTCTGTGCAATGGGGACAAGCAGGGCTCTGTACACTGGGCACAAGCAGGGCTCTGTACACTGAGGACAAACAGGGCTCTGTACACTGGGGACAGGCAGGGCTCTGTGCACTGGGGACAAGCAGGGATCTGTACACTGGGGACAAGCAGGGCTCTGTACACTGAGGACAAGCAAGGCTCTGTGCACTGAGGACAAGCAGGGCTCGTACACTGAGGACACGCAGGGCTCTGTACACTGAGGACAAGCAGGGCTCTGTACACTGAGGACAAGCAGGGCTCTGTACACTGAGGACAAGCAGGGCTCTGTACACTGAGGACAAGCAGGGCTCTGTAAACTGAGGACAAGCAGGGCTCTGTGCACTGAGGCTTTGTGACTCGCTCCCGGCTCACACAGCAGGATGATTGAGAAGCCAGAAAACTGCACAGAGCCCTGCTAGTCCCGCCCTCACTTCCTGTATTTGGACTCTTCATAGAGACACACAGGAAAGAGCTACAGGGACAGCATTTTCTCACCCCCAAAAAATATACACATTTTTTAACCATTAAATATACAAGTTCTAGTATTGAGCAACAAAATCACCCTTGTGCCATAATGACACTTCTAAGGGGATGCATACAATCCTATATACCACAGGGGAAATCAGATAAATCAAATATTACACATATTGGACAAACAACACCTGATATAAAATTCAAACAATAATTTTATTTTAGGTACAAGTTTAAAAGACATATGGGACGCAATATTGAAGAGTACTGCAATAGTCAACCAATACAAAATAGTATCACTTTAAACAAGTACACCCAACAAAAATGAAACTGGCACTCAGAGGTACGGTCATATATACATTGTTCCTTTAGAGAAGGTAATTTGGTAACACAGAGTATCTATAACAATAAGAGTGCCTGTGCGGAGCAATGTGCAAATAAGGAGTAGATGTAGATGTATACCATATCGGAGGTACTCTGATATATAAATATCACCTTAGTAATAATAAATGGTATACACTACATATACATCTCTAGTCACTAAAATGCCTGTAAAAAAATGCAGCAATGCAGGGTAAATGTAGATGTGAACAGGATACATACATAGATGGCACAAGGAACAATTGTAAACTAATCAATCTTATCCATGTGGGATAGCAACCAAGGCCCCTACGATCGTTTTGGTCAAGAGGTACATGAGTGCCTCTAGAGAAAGGGAAACCAAAACAATCGTAGGGGTTGGGGCCTTGGTTGTTCACACTGCGCAATTCCAGCAGAATTACGTCAGCGGAATTATGCGCAGTGAACATTTGCATCAGTGGGAATGGGTCTTCTGCAAGAAGGAATTCAGCCGCTGAAATTGATCCACGCAAAGAAAGAACATATTCATTCTTTACGCCGAAGTCCGCGAGCCCTGCATTGCTTTCCATGGTGACGGTGCAGGGCCGTGCGGTCCTACCGTCAATGTATTTTGGCGGCAGCCGCCAGATGGAATCTCCGCTCACAGAATTCTGCGAGCGGAGATTCTGTGCAAAATCCGGAGTGTGAACAGAACCAAAGTTGGCATTTAGTATCTCATCATCATCATAGTCAATCTGCTTTATTAAAAATGACATAGGCATCTTCCACACCTCGGTCATAAGTTCAACAATTTACTGACATTGCATTATGTCTGGAGAAAAATAGAAACCTATTACAGAATCATTTCATTATAAACATTCTTGTTTTTCTTTTTTTTATTTTTTTTTTATGTTTTCTGTTCCAAAATCTCTGTGTTTTTCACTTGTTACATTTTGGCCGAAATAGAGGTTGCAAAAACAACCTCCTAAAAATAAGAGAATATTATCTACTAAGAGACTCTGAGCCAGAAGTACAGCAAAATATATTTGGCATAAGATGTCCTAGTTCAGTAAATCCATTCACCAATAGATCACACTGCAACAACTCCACTCCATAGTATTGTTATATGCAGCGGTATTCACCCATAAATCAGTCAATATATACCGTATTTTTCGCCGTATAAGACGCACTTTTTCTTCCCCAAAACTGGGGGGAAAAAGTCGGTGCGTCTTATACGGCGAATACACCCCTATCGGGGCGGTCCCTGTGGCCATTAACGGCCGGAACCCGCGGCTAATACAGGACATCACCGATCGCGGTGATGCCCTGTATTAACCCTTCAGACGCGGTGATCAAAGCTGACCGCCGCGTCTGAAGGGAAAGTGACACTAACCCGGCTGTTCAGTCGGGCTGTTCGGGACCGCCACGATTTCACCGCGGCGGTCCCAAACAGCCCGACTGAATAGCCGGGTTAGTGCTTACAGGACACCGGGAGGGACCTTACCTGCCTCCTCAGTGTCTTCTCCGTTCAGGGATCCCCTGTATGGCCGGCGCTCTCCTTCCTCGTCATCACGTCGTCGCGTACGTGCGTCGGCGTGCGTAACGACGTGATGACGGCGACGGAGAGCGAGGATACCCGGCCGGCAGCAGAGACGTTCCGGAGCGACGGGGACAGCGATGGAGCGACATCCAGGGCAGCGGTGACGGGTCCGGAGCGGCGGGGACACGTGAGTATTACCTCCTATGCAGTGGTCTTCAATCTGCGGACCTCCAGATGTTGCAAAACTACAACTGTTGTAGTTTTTCAACATCTGGAGGTCCGCAGGCTGAAGACCCCTATTGGGTTCAAAATCTTAAATTTTTTAGATTTTGCACCTAAAAATAGGGTGCGTCTTATACGCCGGTGCGTCCTATAGGGCGAAAAATAGGTATATAAGCAACCGAACAGCTGACAGCTACGCAATGTGTAACATGGATCCAGATACAGAATGATCACAGAAGGTTTCCAGGTTTTGGTAACTGATGGCCTAATGTGGTAACCGGCTCTCAAGACACCTAATCAATGACTATCATGATTGATTTACAGTGATTTACGTAAACTGTCGAGCTCAGAGCACAGCGCTAATGCTGGCGCCCCATTAGGGAGATCGCGGGGGGTCCCAGTGGTCGGACCCCCCGCGATCAAACACTTATCCCCTATCTTGTGGATAGAGGATAAGTAAAATTTGGCTGCAGTTGTCCTTTTGTGGTGCCCCAGTACCGCATTTCATACTTATTAATCTATGGGTCCCCGTAGCCAGAGTCCCTAGAACTAAGTAATCTCTGTTGGTCAGTCGACGCGGCGACAGCGATGGAAGGCGACATCCAGGGCAGCGGTGACGAGCGCTGATGGTCCTGAGCGGCGGGGACAGGTGAGCACAACTTCCTCTACCAGTGGTGTTCAACCTCCAGATGTTGCAAATCTACAACTCCCGGCATGCCCGGACAGCCGTTGGCTGGGTGTTGTAGTTTTGCAACATCTGGAGGTCCGCAGGTTGGAGACCACTGTCCTATACTTTACATTGCACGGATCCCTCAACATACGATGGTTTCAACAAACGATGGTCCATTTGGAATGGATTACCATCGTATGTTGAGGGACCACTGTACTACTACTGCCCTATGTAGAGGAGATGATTCCACGAACACAGTCAGGTCTCAGATTGTAGATTTGCCTTCACTGATACAATGCTATAAGGACTTTACAAGAGGAAAGAGACCAAACCAAATCCATTTCTGGCTTCCCCGCTATTCATTTCTTTTACTTCCAGATTCCTCAAACCGAATGTCTCTTCTGACGTTATTTAATCTCACTTTTCAGTAATATGTCATATAAAATAGTAATCCAGGATATTTATTACATGAAGAAATGAAGAAAAAAAAAATAATTGCATTTAAACTAATAATCTACTCCTTAGTAAGAATCCGCCTGTGATGAAATCATGTGGAAACACGCGCTATTGTTTTCCAAACCACACAGTCGCAGACCTTGCTTCAAGGGTGTTCGGTTTAAAGAACAAACATCTTACGTTTCTAGCCAGTCCTGGAATATGGCTGCTGGGAAGATCAGCCGAGCAGGAAGAGTATGCCTATCGTATACACATGCAGCAGAGCTGAATTCTTCATTTTAATGTTAAGCATTGACATCAAACATCAGTTTATTTTCAGGGCCAAAATTCTGATTAATATTATAATATGTCTTTATCAGTGGTCTGAACTTTTCTGATACAGAACTCCAAATCCCCTACTTACATTTAATAAGGACAAAAGGCAAAAAGGAAAACCACACAGGCGCCTAGTGCATTATCTCAAGGTATCAATTAGATTAGAAAAGGTGGTAAATAGTGTGCTCACCTTGAGCGCAATAGATATGCGCATATCACCCCGATAAAAGGGGTACGGATGAATGGAGGTATCCGGGAGGGTGGTGGAAGTAGGGAAGTGGAAGCCGATGCAGGGCTATCCACAGTTCATGCAGTCGAATAAATGGAAAAACCCTCTTTAGGCGCTACTTCTCCCGATGGATACACTCGAATCAGATAGTTGATTAAAAGATGATTTTTATTTAGACCAATTGGTCTAAATAAAAATCATCTTTAAATCGACTATCTGACTCGAGTGTATCCATCGGGAGAAGCAGCGCCTAAAGAGGGTTTTTCCATTTATTCGACTACTTACATTTACACAGCCATACATTCTGTTTGCCTACAAGTCACCACCAGAGGGAGTGTAGGAGCTAATCGAAGACAAATGTATTACTGTTTTAAAAGTAGTTGTATGCATCTTTATGTAGTAACACTATATTTGTACAAGGGATTTTGCATCAGAAAAGGAAAGTGGTAAATACCATAAATATATATTGTAACACTCATGTTTCTGAAGACAGGAACCCCGGTGGATGTGGATCCGCTGGACCTGTGTGGCAGATGACTCAGACCGTACCAGGGAGTGGAGTCTAAGGTGCCGCTGGTTTTCACCAGAGCGTGCTGCAAAGCGGGATGGACTTGCTGCTGCAGGCGGCACCCAGGTCACTACCCCTGGCATGGTTCGACCACACAGGCGGCTGAGGAGATGCGAGGCACAGGAGGGATAAGGCCACTCGTAGTCTGGATAGCAGAAGGTCAGGGCAGTCGGCACAGTAGGGTAGTCAAAGCGAAGCAGGAGTTCAGTAGGCAGGTGGCAGAAGAGCAAGGTCAAGTCACAAGAGCAAGAGATCTGATACACGACAAGGCAATACAGAGAAACGCTTTCTCAAAGGCACAAGGCAACAAAGATCCGTCAGGGAACTGAGGAGAGTGGAGGAATTTATAAATGAGCCACAGGTGGATTACACTAATGAGCGTATTGGCCCTTAAAACTTAAAGCTCTGGCGCGCGTGCTCTAGGGGACTGGGACACGCACGCCGGAGCAGAGAGGCAGAGGCAGGAGAAACACCCGGAGAGTGACGGACTGGGACTCGCATGCCGGCGCGTCCCGCGATGCGAGACCCAGCCCCGTAGGTAGTAGAAGGTAAGGGGACCGTGCACTCACGGCCAGCGTGTGTGGCCGGAGCACATAACGTAACATATATAAAGTAGTTAATAAGACTCAGAACTTTTCATAATAAAACATCAAAAGTTTAGTCACCAAGTTGCTGAATACATAGACCTCGTTCTCATTCTTCCTCCTCCTTACATCTCTCTATAGTTCACCACAATAAAGTAGTAGAGGCACTCTAATAAAACAAAGGAAAAGCATATTATTCCCCTTTTGTTCACAGAAGTAAAAAAATTTCAAGCAAAATATATAAACACCCTTTATATGTTAGTCATACACAAAAGTTAGATGTCAGCATCAGTTACATATGTAACAGCTGTCAAAGTAGTGGCATGACACGTTATTGTCGAAGTGTGCCAGTTCTGTACAAAGTGGATATAAGATTTAGGCTAGGCTTACTGAGTATTCAGCTGGAAAAAATTCGGGCAGAGATTCTGAGTGCGGCCGCACCAACTGAATCAGTGGGCGCTAGGACTGGGCAGATATTGCTGTCCCCATAGACGGCATTGACTTCTGCGCGGATTCCACCTAAAGAACGAGCAAGGCCATTCTTTTGGCGGGGGGAATTTTAGAAGCAGAATATCTGTGGACTGTATAGCGGAATCCCATTCATAGCAATGGGATTCTGCTCCACTGGAATTTCCGTGTAATTTCTAAGCGGAATCACACTTGGATATTCCATTGTGTGAACCTAGTGCCACTGTTTGCCAGTAATTGTATTCTTATCTCCACCAATAATCCCCTCTGTTAAGTCGAGTATTCATGTGCTGAGAATAGAGAGAAGGAATAAGACGCTGCCAGAATACTAAAAGTATTGGGTACTTGAAATTTAGCATGCCCAAACCTTCTCTCAGGGGAGAGTTTGGAGGACACCATACACTTAGATAGTGGCAGATAATTTCAACACTTTTTTTTCTCTTTTTTTTCTCAATTTTTTTTTTATGATACAAGAAGTGTTTGTATTCTAATGCAGAGGGAACTGCATTAGAATACAAACACTTCTTGTATCATAAAAAAAAAAATTGAAATGCATTTCATTCCCACTCCCACCTCCCCCCAGCCTGACACTACTAAACTATCCCTCTTCCCAATAGATCTCAATTCTTCCAACAAGAAGATTTGGCAGATTATTTCAACACTTGTCTAATGTATTATATATGGGGGTCTTAGTACCATTTATATAACCAGTCATGGCGGCTCAGTTGATAGCATTGTTACGAGTAGCGCACTCCTGCCCCATCCTACCCTGCTGACTCTGCTGTGGTTCGCATTGCGGGACACACCCGCATGCGAATGTCGGGCCGTCACCCACCCCCCTGTGTCTCTGTCCCCTCCGCTGTCCCAGGCCGCTGGCGCATGTGTCCCAGCTTCCTGTGATTTAAAGGGCCAGCGCACCATTGATTGGTGCTTGTCTGGTCCTGACCTTATTTTACCCACACTTTCTCTTGACCCCTGCTGGATCTTTGTGCTATTCAGCCTAAGAGAAAGCGTTCTGTTTGTGTCTTGCCTTGCCATGCATCTGACCCCATTGCTACGTATCCTGACCTTGCTCCCGTGCCGCCTGCCCTCTTGCTACATGACCTGACCTTGCTACAGTGCTGCCAGTCCTGACCTCCTGCTAGTCCCTCACTACGACTCCGTCTCATTCATTCTGTGCCCCGCATCTCCTCAGCAGACTTTGTGGACAAGTCGTGCCGGGGGTAGCGACCAGGGAGCCGCCTGCCGCAGCAAGTCCATCCCACTTTGCAGTGGGCTCTGGTGAAAACCAGCAGCTCCTTAGACTCCCTGGTACGGCTCACGCCATTGTCCACAACAGGTATAGTGGATCCACACCACCAGCCATTACAGTAAGATCCGGCCATGGATCCCGCTGAGGTGCCTTTGCCTAACGTTGCTGATCTCACCACCATCGTGGCTCAACAGTCGCAGCAGCTAGCTCATCAAACACAACAGTTGAATCAATTATCCGCAATGATGCAGCAGCTTCTCTCCGTTCAACAGCCACAGCAGCCTTTACCTGTTCCTGTGGCTCCTTCGATGTCTGTAGCTTCTGTAACCTCCGTCGGCTCCAAGCACTGAGGACAAGCAAGGCTCTGTACACTGAGGACAAGCAGGGCTCTGTACACTGAGGACAAGCAGGGCTCTGTGCAGTGAGGACAAGCAGAGCTCTGTGCACTGAGGACAAGCAGGGCTCTGTACATTGAGGACAAGCAGGGCTCTGTACACTGAGGACAAGTAGGGCTCTGTGCCCTGAGGACAGGCAGGGCTCTGTACACTGAGGACACGCAGGGCTCTGTACACTGAGGACAAGCAGGGCTTTGTACACTGAGGACAAGCAGGGCTCTGTGCAGTGAGGACAAGCAGGGCTCTGTGCACTGAGGACAAGCAGGGCTCTGTACACTGAGGACAAGCAGGGCTCTGTACACTGAGGACAAGCAGGGCTCTGTACACTGAGGACAAGCAGGGCTCTGTGCACTGAGGACAAGCAGGGCTCTGTGCTGTGTGGCTCTATGACACGCTCCCGGCTCACACATGGTTGACAAGCCAGGAGCCTGCACAGAGCCCTGCTTATCCTGCCCTCACTCCCTCTGCACAGAGACACATAGGTAATAGCTGCAGGCACAAGACAGGATTTTTTCATCCAAAATTATACCCATTTTTTAACCAATGATTATTACAACTATGCATATAATGTTAATCTGCCCATTTAAAGGAAATCTATCAGCTCTATTTGCTGCTAAGATCTGAAGACACCGTTAGATAGCTATTAGGGTATAAAAGCCAACTGTATCTTTCCTGGATCTGATGGTGGATGTCAAACTTATAAAATCCCCTTTCTGTTTTTTAACCAAGTGTCAAGGAGGTGGAGCTGAGCTGCTCAAGCGCCACAGCTGTGCACACCTCCTGGCTTGCCCTCACCAGCCAGACCCTCCTTCATTGACGTACAGAGCTCTGTACATCAATTTAGTAAAGAATGGGAAGAAGAAGGCATAACAGGCTGTGGCACCTTAGCAACTCGGCTCCACCTTTTTGACCCTTTGCTGAGAACGAATATTCGCGAGCAACACTAGTCACCACCATCAGCTCCAGAAAATGTATTGTTTGCCCTTATACCTAAACAGCGATCCAACAGTGTCTGCAGGTCTTAACCACTTCACTACCCCTCGAATTTTGATTTGTGGCCTTCGTTTTCTTCCTCCCCATTTTTTTAAGACCCATAACGTTTTTATTTTTCATTGACAAAGTTGTATTAGGGCTTATTGTTTTGTGGGACAAGTTCTACTTTTTATCAGCACATTTATTTAGCATCTAATGTATTACGAAGCCAGAAAAAAATTATATTTAGGTCAAAATTTAAAAAAAAAACATGGAATTGTGCAATTTTGTGGAAAATTTCATTTTAGCTTTATTCTATGGGTCAGTATGATTCCAAAGATACCAAACTTGGATAATTTATGTATAATTTTATGGTTAAAAATCGCTGATAGAAGGAGGAAGCCGAGGCTTCCACGTGGGGGGCGATAGGACCACTAGACACCAGGAATTACAGGCATTTAATGTTTAAATGCTTTAACTGCTATTGATCACAGCTTTGAACTGTTTAAATGATGGACATTGGAGCAATCGCAGGGTGCCGATTAGGTAATATGGCCAGCAGAGACCTTCTGAAGGCTTCCCTTACGGCCATATTGGCTCTACAGTCTGATCATTGCTAATAATCAATGGTGGTGTGAACTGCAGCCTGTTGAGAGCTTTTCTAGCAGGTCACAATAAAACATTGAATTTGTATTATAGGAAATTGGCTGAAAGTCGTAGAGAGATAAAGATACATACACCGGGCTGCTTGTCTAAACAGTGTTCTCTGGTTCTCATTGTGCATTGTGTCAAACATGTCATTGTGTTAATGTCATACTTTAATTTTATCCTCCATCTAAACATCACGTAGTAGGTTTCCATGCAGTAATATTAGGAAGAACACTTATCACAGCATGTGTTTAGAAGAAGAATGAAAGAACGGGGCACTGACCGGTTACTTGAAGTGAAGCATTCATTATTTCTGCGGTACATCATGTGCGGGGGAGCGGACTGCCGGGAGCAGCTTCAGGCAACGGACCGTATCACGTGTTAGCGCTTCCTCAGGCCCTACGTCAGCATGTCCGTGGGTGTGCTTTAAATCCAGGGATATGTTGTCATGGAAACCAGACAACAAAAAGGGAAAACATCCAGACAGGTAAGTGAAGGAATATGTGAACATCGGGATAGGGTATACATACGGGAACAGGACAATACACAGGAGGTATTAAAAGCATAACCATGAATGGGATCCAATGAAAACAACATCTATGTAAAATAGATGAAATAAAGACGCTCATTTCATTGTGGTCGTTCAGACCCAAAGACCTGTGGTGTCTGTACATAAGATCCATTGTGACTGTTTCATTAATAGACAATTGTGTCTGTCACTTATATTTGGTGAGGGTTCTACCTGTTCCAATGCTGAAAATTTCATGGCTTTTGGGTCTCTATTGTGGGCATCAATCATGTAGGAAATAAATCTAGGTGAACCTCGCTTGGTTTTCTATGACCATATGTGTTCATGTATCCGGTGAAATATAGGGTGTATGGTTTACCCACATAATAATGGCCACAATCGCACATTAAACAGTATGAAATTGGACTTACATGTAATAAATAGTTTTACATGAACTCTGTAGCCCCTAGGTTCAATTCTTTCACCTGGGAATTATAAGTGCAGAAAGAACACGATCCACATACATAATTCCCCCTTTGGTCTACTTGCTGTAATCTAGTCCCGTTTTTTTTTGTGTGTTTTTTGTCTGTTCTTTAAAAAAAAAAATAATAATAATAATAGAAGCAGCACACAAACGCATTGACACAAATTGTTGATTAAAAAAACTCTAAAACAAATTGACAGGTGCATTTTTACATTTAAGAAAAAGAGCCATAAATAATAACTGGTACATGATTCAGAAAGACGAAGATCTGAAAATGATAGCTGACAAAAAACCTATTATAACATATAAAAAAAAAAACTGGTACAATTTCAGATTTTTTTGAAAAAAGAACAGACAAAAAATACAAAACATAAACAGGACTAGATTACAGCAAGTAGACCAAAGGGGGATTATGTATGCGGATCGTGTTCTTTCTGCACTTATAATTCCCAGGTGAAAGAATTGAACCTAGGGGCTATAGAGTTCATGTAAAATTATTTATTACATGTAAGTCCAATTTCATACTGTTTAATGTGCGATTGTGGCCATTATTATGTGGGTAAACCATACACCCTATATTTCACCGGATACGTGAACACATACGGTCATAGAAAACCAAGCGAGGTTCACCTAGATTTATTTCCCACATGATTGATGCCCACAATTGAGACCCAAAAGCCATGACATTTTCAGCATTGGAACGGGTAGAACCCTCACCAAATATAAGTGACAGACATAATTGTCTATTAATGAAACAGTCACGATGGATCTTATGTACAGACACCACAGGTCCATTGGGTCTGAACGAACACAATGAAATGGGCGTCTTTATTTCATCTATTTTACATAGATGTTGTATTCATTGGATCACACTCATGGTTATGCTTTTAATCCCTCCTTTGTATTGTCTTGCTCCCGTATGTATACCCTATCCCGATGTTCACATAATCCTTCACTTACCTGTCTGCACGTTTTCCCTTTTGTTGTCTGGTTTCCATGAACACATTTCCCTGGTTTTAAAGCACACCCACAGACGGCTGACGTAGGGCCTGAGGAAGCGCTAACGCGTGATAGGGACCATTGCCTGAAGCTTCTCCCGGCAGTCCGCTCCCCCGCACATGATGTACCCGCAGAAATAATGAATGCTTCACTTCAAGTAACCGGTCGGTGCCCCGTTCTTTTATTCTTCTTCTAAACATTTGACGACTACTAGTTTACACGTAGCAGCACTTGTACCAACTACTACCTGGGTTTTTGGCATATAGGTACTTCATCTGCTGTTTGGCTAATAGGAAGGTGTAAAACAACTGAGGTGCTGGGACCCCTCTTTTTCTATGAGAGACGTTTACTTATCACAGCATATTCAGCCCTATGATTTTATCAGCTCTGCTACATCTGCATCGCCCCCTTCTGTATGTTATGTGCACTAGTCTTCATATAGAACTTCTCGCCATCTGTAATTGCAGTGTTTCCCAACCAGGGTGCCTCCAGCTATTGCAAAACTACAACTCCCACTGTGCCCGGACACTCTGGTAGTTGTAGTTTTGTAACAGCAGGAGGCCCCCTGGTTGGGAAACACTGTGTAAGTGGTACATACCAGCTACAGACGTATCTGTTGTCGGGATGTTTGTGTTGGCTCTGTACCTTGTGTATACCACAGAGAGGTAAACTGAGATGACTTTATCATGTTAATAATAATAATGCAGGTAACCTTATAGGGAGTCAGGGATAAGTCAGGGGCGAGCTTTGTTCCCACTGTGCCTCCTTGCCTCACATTGAATCATTGGGTCATAAAAAGAAGAAATTCAGATTTGCAAGCTTTTCAGGCAGCGCTTGCTGTTGCACACAACTCTTGCATCGCTTTTCCATAGGGTTAGTGGGTTTTCCAGATGCCCTGCCCGGGGGCAAGTTGTCCCATCTGCACCATATTTTGTTTCAAGGCTGGAGAGCGGCCTGAGCCGAGGAGCGATGCCCAGAATAATCCAATTCAGACTAATGTTAAGTCGTTAAAGTCTGAAAACCACAATCCTGAAACATTACATATTTAGTGTGACTGCCATGGATATTGTTTTCAAGTTACGAGACCACATCTGTCGTAACTTTTCTACCATAAATAGTAAGTGAAGCCTGGAGCACAAGGAATGTACTTCTTGTTAATCTGCTTTCTGTGTACTGGGCTCCCACCTCAGCCCTACATAGATTTTTGGAGGCTTCTGCAACAGCTGCCTATAACACTACATTTATTAACCACCTCGCTGCCAGGCTTCTGCTGATTGGTTGATGAGACCTCACCTACGTTTATTTTAAAATGTGCAACATTGATTAATACGGCGGCGCTCTCGTCCTCGTAAATATGCCTCATTGTGTTACTGCATTTCTATGGAAATGAATGTTCTCCAGGAAGAAGAAAGCTATGCAACTACCTGTAGGTGGCACTGAAGGGACAGTTTTCTTACTTCTGGAGGAGAGCTAATTTGCATACCATTTCCCTTAATTTCTATGGACAAAATGCACAACTTCAAAACCCCTTCCCCAACAAAGACCAAAACGTAAAGGGGTACTCCACCCCTAGACATCTTATAAGATGTCTGATCGTGGGGGTCCTGCCGCTGGGGACCCCTGCGATCACCCTGCTGCACCCAGCATTCGTTTAGAGCGTCGGGTGCAGCCCCGGAGGCTCGTGACGTCATGCCCCCCAATGCAAGTCTATGGGAGGGGGCGTGAAGGCTGTAATGCCCCCTCCCATAGACTTGCATTGAGGGGGCATGGCCATAACGTCACAAGCCTCTGCCCCGCACGGCCAGTCATCCTGCACAGAGCAAAGTTTGCTCTGTACACTGGATCTCTGGGGTGCTGCAGCCGAGATCGCGGGGGTCCCCAGCTGCGGGACCCCCGCGATCAGACATCCTATCCCCTATCCTTCTGATAGGGGATAAGATGTCTACGGGAGGAGAACCCCTTTGAGCCATCTCCATTATCTCCATGGGTTGGTCTCAATGATTAGTGCAGGGCAGAAAGAGAACATGTGGCGAAGGAGTGTTGCAATGATGCTACAGGGTCTGGTGGTATTAACCCTTGGTTTGTCGTGACGCCAGGATGCGGTTGTTTTGTATAGAAGGCCCTGTCGACAATGGCCCAGAAACGGCAGGATAATAAACGGAATGTCCACAGCAGGATTTATGAGATAACTGGAACTTTTACTTAACTTCTTGTGCAAACAGTCTTTACAATTAAACAGTTTCTCTTGAGGTAACCGGGATACAAGTTCCTCACAGGCTTTGCGGGGACTAATAGCCTTGAGCTTTAAGCCACAGTGCTACTAATTATAGAATTTTAGTTGAATAGTAGTCACAAAGAATTTGTAGATAGAGCTTTATAACTCATGGTTTTAGTGGCTGCTGGTTCTTTAGGCTTTGGCCTAGTTGCAATTGTGCTTGAATTGGTATTGCTGTAGTGTACATGATGATGAGCAGGAACCAAGAGAGAGAATTTGGAGACTACAGCCCCTTATTTATCAAGGAGGCTGGACTAATCCCATTGGTTGCAAAGCCTGTAGGTCCTGAACCCAGAGAACTCTGGCTACATCACATGACATTATCACATGACCCAGGAAGGTCCTAAACATTTGTACAACCATTATAATATGTAACATATTACTATACATTTGTACTAAATCTGAAAGGCCACAGTTTGGAGACCAATACTCTAGAACATAAGGAAATTTGACCTTACATAAATTTCCTCATGTTCTAGAGCATTGGTCTCCAAACTGCATTAGGCAACCAGGAATGGTGATCATCTCTTTCCTAAATACCCTAGGTCACCCTCTTAAATACCCTGGACCATCAACAATCCTGGAATTAATTATTTACTCAGTGTCAGGAATTGTAATTCAATAGTAAAATCAGTGAGGGAGGATGTAGCTAGTATCTCCCCCTACTTCTCAGTGCCTCTGTGGGAATATTAGAGGGTCTTCTTCTTTTGCCAGTGGCAGACGCAGGAAGCCTAAGCTTAGTTCTGTCTCACAAGAAGAATAAAACAACTCACATAGAACAACCCAAGTATAATATTGTATGATTACATCCCTTGTGGTAACGAATGGGGCTATAACTAGCCTGCCTGGAGAAACATAGAATATTGGCTGCAATAAGGAACCATCTAGTCTGTTATTGTATTATTTCCTTTTTATTAGTATCTTTGGATACATATATGTTTGCATTGACTTGCCGAGCATTTACCAACCACATCTGCTGCAAGTTTGTTCCAAGCATCTACTACTCTTTCAGTATAGGAATACAGAATTTTCTGACAGCACCTCATTTGTCTTTGGGCTACATCTGGTATCATAGTTTAGCTCCATTGACTTAAATGGACACTGTCAGAATCAAAAACGGTTTATATTTTGTAAATCTTGGCAAAACATTAACTTTTCTAATATGCTTCATAAAAAAATGTTACAGGTGAAACTCGAAAAATTTGAATATCGTGCAAAGTTAATTTATTTCAGTAATGCCACTTAAAAGGTGAAACTAATATATGAGAGAGACTCATTACATGCAAAGCAAGAAGCCGTGATTTGCCATAATTGTAATGATTACAGCTCATGAAAACCCCAAAGCCCCCCAATTACTATGATTTGGGGAGCCCTGTCATCTGCTGGTGTTGGTCACTGTGCTTCATTATGTCCAAGGACAACACATCCGTCTACGAGGAGATTTTGGAGCACTTCATGCTTCCTTTCCTTTTAAGTTGCATTAATGAAACACAATGAACTTTTGCATGATATTCTAATTTTTCAAGTTTCACCTGCACCTCCTTTTTATAGAAATCATGGCTTATTTAAAAAAAAAAAAAAAAAAAAAAAAAACACTAGAGGACCCTATACCATCCAGAACATGATCCAGTCCACCTGCAGCATCCTCTTTGTCCAAGTTGAAGCACAGGCTGGGACAAAGTCCAGGAAGTGAGGAAGGGATTAGCACTCCTCTGTGCTCACTCCTGTCCTATCAGACTGCAGCATGAAAACAGAGAGGAGGGGGTTACAGAGCAGCCTGCAGTGATTGGATAAAGATACCAGACACAGCAGACTCAGGGAGGAAGTGAAGGCATGGTGAGTAATTGCGAGCTCAGTGCTTGCCTCAGACACCCCACAAGTGCAGGACCTCCACCCCAGGATAGGTGCACAACTGCACTTGGGGTTGAGTGTCTCTTGCTATGAACATGTCAATGTTAATGTAAGCCGTCTTTAATGCTTAAAGCTTATACTAATGCACCCTTTTATCATATTGGGTAGCATTAAGGTGAGGCCGGCAATATATGAAACAACCAGGGTGGGGCTTGTAGCCTGTCTTCCCCCCTCCCATTGTATGTGTTTTTAGTCACACTGGAGGTAACCGTGGAGCAGTCTACAGGTCGGACCTAAGGCTGCTGTAATTCGTTTCCTGGCTTTGCTTATCCGGCAGAGGTAGGATAGAGTTAAATCCCGCACCACTTGAGAAACCTTGGCGTTGGTGTGCGGGCTCAGGTGTGTCCTTCATATAAGGATATACTGGCTAATGTCTAAATTTTACATCAGTTTTAAGGGTTAGCTAATGTCCTTGTTTACATTTACCACAGGAGTGAACCCATATTGTGGTCCACAAGTGCCGGTCCTCCACTCCAATGTAGGTGCACAATTGCACTTGGGGTTGAGCACCTCCTATCACAATAGACCACGTTAATGTCGTTGTTTAACACCCCTTCCTGAGCAGTGGATGTCAGAATGAGTGAGCAGCAGATCAGAAGGTATTGTGAGCCAAATACAGATGCTTGACACATAAAAAAGACTTGTAAAGGATCTGCATGGCCAAGGGAATATCATATATAAGCATTATTTTTTCCTGTGATTTGACAGGTGCGCTTTAAATGTAGATGAGCTGCAATACCTAATGCAACCTGTGAACAAGAGAAGCGCTGTTTTACAATAACAATTCTGGACAACCTTTTTAAAGCCAAAGATCTGTCAACCTTCCTTCTTTGCCCCCTAACACAACGCTAGGGCAGTAATCTGCCTTGTATTATGGGGTTGATATAGCCATGAAAACGCCTGTAAAATAATGTACATGCTCTAACATAACACTCGCGCTCTTGGCTGCCATGAGAACAGGGGTCTTGTTGGCAGCCGTTCTAGAGAATGAAAACCAGATTGTGTGTTTGTGCCAGAGCCCAGGACCAAGGCTCTACACAATATGCAAACCTCCTGTTGTGTTCGGTGTTATGTCAGGCCGCAGACAAGACTGTGGGAAGATTCTTGTAGGTACAATGTTATGACTGGAAAATCACACATAGAAAATCTGCATTGTGTGATCGGGAGGCGCAGCCAAATCTCCTGACATAATATTTTCATATAAGGTTTTATCTAGTTCTCCAGGCAATGACAGCATCACCTTGACTCACCTGGCCTCATACTCAGCTCGCTGGGATTCTCCCACATACTGTTTGTGTGACTTCACTGAAGACGTTGAGCAACTGCAGAACCATCGAGTTGTCTAAAGGAGAGTAGAACTTTTACCCAGAGGCATACTATTGTACTAATATACTTTGGCCCTCAAGTTGTTGCAAAACTACAACTCCCAGCATGCCCGGACAGCCATTGGCTGTCCGGGCATGCTGGGAGTTGTAGTTTTGCAACATCCGGAGGTTCACAGTTTGGAGGCCACTGAACTAGATGTTCTAAAACATTGGTTCATACAGTAAGAAGACTAAAGGAGGGAGATTACATTTAGGAGGCAGCACTGTGTACGCAGTAGGCCAATGGCTGTCTGGACATGCTGAGAGTGAAAGTTGTAGTTTTGCAACATCTGGAGGTCCACAGTTTGGAGACCACTGCACTAGATGTTCTAAGCCATTGGGGAATATTCAAACTAAAGGGGGAGATTACATTTAGGAGGCAGCACTGTGTACACAGTAGGTCAATGGCTGCCTGGGCATGCTGGAAGTTGTAGTTTTGCAACATCTGGCAGTCCACAGTTTGGAAACCACTGTACTAGATGTTCTAAAACATTGGGGCACATGCAGAATAAAGGGAGGATATTATATTTAGAAGGCAGCACTGTGTACATAGAAGGCAAACGGCTGTCTGGACATGCTAATAGTGAGAGTTGTAGTTTTGCAACATCTTGCGGTCCACAGTTTGGAGACCACTGCACAAGATGTTCTAAACCATTGGGGAATATGCAAACTAAAGGGGGATATTAAATTTAGGAGATAGCACTGTGTACATAGAAGGCCAACTGTTGTCTGGACATGCTAAGAGTGAGAGTTGTAGTTTTGCAACATCTGGCGGTCCACAGTTTGGAGACCACTGCACTAGATGTTCTGAACCACCGTGGAATATGCTAATGGGGGATTAAATTTAGGAGGAAGCACTGTGTACAAAGTAGGTCAACGGCTGCCTGGACATGCTAAGAGTGAGAGTTGGAGTTTTGAAACATCTGGCAGTCCACAGTTTGGAGACCACTGCACAAGATGTAATAAACCACTGGGGAATATGCTAACTAAAGGGGAAGATTGCATTTAGGAGGCAGCACTGTATACATAGAAGGCCAACGGCTGTCTGGACATGCTGAGTGAGAGTTGTAGTTTTGCAACATCTGGCGGTCCACAGTTTGAAGACCACTTCACAAGATGTTCTAAACCATTGGGGAATATGCAAACTAAAGGAGAGATTACATTTAGGAGGCAGCACTGTATACATAGACAGTCAATGGCTGTCTGGACATGCTAATAGTAAGAGTTGTAGTTTTTCAACATCCAGTCCACAGTTTGGAGACCACTGCACTAGATGTTCTAAACCACTGTGGAATATGCTAATGGGGGATTAAATTTAGGAGGCAGCACTGTGTACAAAGTAGGTCAACGGCTGCCTGGACATGCTAAGAGTGAGAGTTGGAGTTTTGAAACATCTGGCAGTCCACAGTTTGGAGACCACTGCACAAGATGTAATTAACCACTGGGGAATATGCTAACTAAAGGGGAAGATTGCATTTAGGAGGCAGCACTGTATACATAGAAGGCCAACGGCTGTCTGGACATGCTAAAATTGAGAGTTGTAGTTTTGCAACATCTGGTGGTCCACAGTTTGGAGACCACTGCACAAGATGTTCTAAACCATTGGGGAATATGCAAACTAAAGGGGAGATTACATTTTGGAGGCAGCACTGTGTACATAGAAGGTCAATGGCTGTCTTGACATGCTAATAGTGAGAGTTGTAGTTTTGCAACATCCAGTCCACAGTTTGGAGACCACTGCACTAGATGTTCTTAACCACTGTGAAATATGCTAACTGAAGGGGGAGATTACATTTAGGATGCAGCACTGCCTGGGCATGCTGGAAGTAGGAGTTTTGCAACATCTGGAGGTCCACAGTTTGGAGACCACTGCATTAAATGTTCTAAAACAGTGGGGCACATACAGGCTTAAGGGGGAGATTACATTTAATGGTCAGCACTGTGTACATAGTAGGCCAACAGCTGTCTGGGCATGTTAGGGAGTGCAGTATTGTAACATCTAGAGGACCAAAGTTTGGAAACCCCTGTACTAGATGTTCTTAAACATCGGGGCACATGCCAAATAAAGGGAGGATATTATATTTAGGAGGCAACACTGTGTACATAGAAGGCCAATCGCTGTCTGGACATGCTAATAGTGAGAGTTGTAGTTTTGCAATATCTGGCGGTCTACAGTTTGGAGACGATTGCACAGAATGTTCTAAACCATTGGGGAATATGCAAACTAAAGGGGGAGATTATATTTAGGAGGCAACACTGTGTACATAGTAGGACAATGACTGCCTGGGCACGATGGGAGTTGTAGTTTTGCAACATCTGGAGGTCCACAGTTTGGAGATGAGACCACTACACTAGATGTTCTAAAATATTGGGGCACATGTAGACTAAAGAGGGGAGATTACATTTAGGAGGCAGCACTGTGTACATAGTAGTAGTTTTGCAACATCTGGAGGTCCATATCTTAGAGACCACTGCACTAGATGTTCTAAAAACATTTAGTAAGCAGAACTATGTACATAGTTGGAGTACTAGTATTTACACAAGGGACAACTTCCCAGAACTTTATGGTCGGAGAAATATGAGAAGCCTTGATTTATCTTTCATTCAGTGTGAATCCTCTGGAGAAGGCAGACAGGCTGGAGCATCACAGGTTGGGAAACAATTATTTAAGATCATAGTGGCACGGTTCATTAAAGGACATAGTGACAAAGTTCATTAAGGTAAAAGTGCCAGAGTTTATTAGGAGAATGGCAGGCTCAATTATTGTTTAAGAGGAAACAGAGACATTATTCATTGTTTTAAGGGGTACAGTGGCATTAGCAGTTTTATATTAGGGACCTGGTGTGTGTCAGAATTATTCATTGGCACAGTATGTGGCAGTATTATTGGGGGGGGGGGCACAGTGTGTGGCAATATTATATTCAGGAATCTTGGAGTCACTGGAGTATCCAGAGGAGCAAAAATGGGTTTTATATGGGGCGAGCGCCGCACTGGTAACCGGGACAAACCGCGGACACTGTGGTTAAAATAAAAAAGGTTTTATCAAGAAATTGATGACGCGTTTCGGGAGCATGTGCCCCTTTTTTCAAGTCTCTTGCAGCGTGCAACAGTACTATATTCAGGGGCACAGTGTTTGGCAGTATTATACTTAGGGGCACAGTGTGTGGCAGTATTATATTCAAGGGCACAGTGTGTGGCAGTATTGTATTTAGAGGTAAGATGTATGTCAGTAATATATTTAGGTGTACAGTGTGTTCCAGCATTAAATTCAGGTGTGCAGTGTGTTTCAGTATTTTATTTAGGTGTACATTGTGTGGAAGTATTATATTATTATATTTAGTGGCACAGTATGTGGCAGTATTAAATTCAGTGGGGTACAGTGTGCAACAGTATTATATTTAGGGGCACACCCCACTGTGTGGTAGCATTATATTTAGGGACACAGTATGTGGGAGTATCATATTTAGGGGCACATTGTGTGGCAGTATTGAGGTCATAGATATACCTCCTCCACACTTCAGTCGCTCGTTTTACCCTGTGATGTATAAGGGCAATAATAATGTTCTACAACAGGCAGCGCCTCTTTCTTGCATGAAAGTGCTATCACTAGGTATGAACCAGGCTTAGCGTTCTGCTCGGACCATCAACTGATGGCAGACGTAGACAGGTAGACACTTAACAAAAGTAGTTGAGTACCCCTGCTTTAGACAGTCACGGGTCCCATGGAAGTCAGTGGGTATGGCTGACTTTTTATTAAAAAGTATGGTGGCCATTACAGTTCAGCTATAACAGCTCTGCCTAGAAACTGAGTGTCCAATGCAGATTTTTATCTACTGCTACTATAGGGCTGGGATTCTCTCACACTATACTGTTTATTTGACTTCAATGAAGACATTGAGCATCTGAGGAACAGAACGTACTAATATATCTGGTCATCTGACCAAACCCTCCAGATGCGATACAACAAGAATGTGATTCATATATTAAATTACTGTGGACCGCCAAATGTTGCATAACTACAACTCTCAGCATGCCCAGACAGCCAAAGGCAGTCTGGGCATGCTGGGAGTTGTAGTTTTGCAACATCTGAAGGTCCACAGTTTGAAGACTACTGCACTACATGTTCTAAAATATTGAGGCACATGCAGAATAAGGGGGGGGGATTATATTTAGGAGGCAGCACTGTGTATATAGTAGTATGGGGGTTCACCTCTGTGCAGAATACCTGACACTACTATTCATTAAAGGGGTACTACGGGGAACTAAACCCATAACCAATCTTTTACCTCCCATGAACTTATTTGTCTAAATATCATTCATTAGCTATTTAGAGCAATTTCCCCTTTTTGGTTGTCACTTACATGCATAAAGTGAGAGAATGACATCATCCAGCCATCCACTCTGTCTTTATTTCCCTCTCTGAAAGCTGCCCCTACCCTGAGAGACACAGACCATGTGGTTTCTGCCCTGCACTGATGAGTCATGTCCCCTTTAGTGCTGAGAACTGGGAGGTATGTGTAGCCTCTGTCAATCAGACACTGTATCTCTCTCACTTTCTCTCTGCTCAGAGCAGGAGGGTGGAGGCTGCTCTTAGAGAGGAATGGGGCTGGCAGAGCAGAGCTGTAATGATTGCTGGAAGATGTAGGCAAGGGGAGAGAAGGATGGCAAAGATTATCAAGCAGCCAGAGAAGACAACATGGGCAACAGGAGCCATGCTTATCAGGTAGGATTCATTTACAAGGAAAATATCCTGGTAGTGTGGTGGATTTGGAGCTTTTTTTAGGGAGTACTCCTTTAACTGTTACTTCTTTGAATTAGCAAATCCAGCATTTTGAGCATTTCAGCTCTTATGTCCTGCTATTATATTGTCTAAATAGACAGGAAACCTCTTACAGAGAAGTTTTCCCTCCCCATTGTCCAGGGAAAATGCTGAGCTCAGCAAATCTGCGCCCCCCCCCCCCCCACTTGCATCCACAGGATCCTATCTGGTGTGATTGATCTGTTAACTACTCCTGAGCGCTCCATATGAACTAGCGGACAATAACAAAAAAGTCATTATCTAGAAGTCCATCTCAGGAACACTTGTTTCTATCTTTACCACAACAATTCTACAAGGCTATAATCATTACATATTTCCTCATGTCCCTGACATTCCGCAACCCCTCAGCCTGTTCCTGATATATCGCTGTCATTGTGAAACACACAGCACGGCTCATTTTTCCACGTTGACAAGATGAATGGTCCAACTGAGAAAAATTCGGGAAAAAAAATCACCTCCCTTTCATCTGTTTTGCCAAGGGAGCTTCCCTGCTCCTGGCCGGCAGCCATTTTGTATGTCGCTGTGAGCGTACCACAATCTAGGCCACTTTCCTACAGCCCTTTACATGTCGCTATAAATGAGCTTGAAAAACCACAAGACAACAGATGTTCGCATTCATTGGCTGCGGCGACCGCAGAGGTAATAGATGTTGTTAGACATGCCTATCCCAGACCACAAGGATCATGTTGCTGAATGTGAAGAAAGCTCTGCAACGTTTCCCAGACATGTAAGTCAAAATAAAGGTAGGGATATTCGGGCTGCCTTATCTGCAGGGACTACTTTCTGCATGGAGAGACTCGACAACATAGTTTATGGACTTGACTTATGTCTGTCTACTGGGGGTTTGCAGGCCTTTCTGATCCCGGCCCCATCCAATAAATAATAAAGGGAACATAAAATATCGCAGCTGTGTTTGAGCTGCAGTATAGAGGCCTGACACCGCCTGGAGCCTTGCCACCATGTGGATCGAGATACTGTAAGAAGTTTCTCATGTCAATAAGACCATAGGGGAGGACCCACCCTGGAAAAAGTGAGATAACTCAGCTTTGACTTGATCAAATCCATACATTGGAAATGGGCTACATGTAAATAAAGCTTTATCAATGTGCAATAAAAACACCTTTGATTTTTTCATATACTTGGTGTATAGTTGTTTCAAAAGATTTTTATAAACCTGCATGGTTTTGATAGATTAAAGGGGTACTACCGTGCTGACAACTTATCCCCTATCTAAAGGATAGGGGATCAGTTGCCTGATCGTGCGGGGTCCTGCCGCTGGGGACCCCCGCGATCTCGCATGCAGCACCCCGCTCTCATGAGGCCCCGGAGTGAACATCGCTCCGGGTCTGATGACTGCCGATCACAGGGCCGGAGTATCGTGACTTCACGGCTCCGCCCCCTCAATGGAAGTCTAGGGCTTGCCCCCTGCCATAGACTTTCATTTAGGGGCGGAGCGTGATGTCACACGGGGGCGGAGCTGTGACATCACGATCACCGGCCCCGTCATCAGACCCGGAGAGGAAGTTCGCTCCGGGGCCTGATGAGAGCGGGGTGCTGCGTGCGAGATCGCTGGGGTCCCCAGCAGTAGGACCCCATGCGATCAGGCAACGTATCCCTTATCCTTTAGATAGGGGATAAGTTGTCAGCACAGTAGTACCCCTTTAACCCTTCAGAGGGGTGAAAAGGAGATTTTAGTGGCACTGCTGTTATTGAGCCTCTATGATTCCTCTCCATGGTGATCAGCTATTTCCGATTCACTCCATTTCAAGAAGCAAGAACAGTGCTGAGTTGTTTTTCAGTAGTTCATGCACAGGGCCTTCCTCTTTTACTTATCTGGCTAATCGCAGCACAACATGCTCCATAGTCTAGGAGAAAATGCACTGGGCTGAACAAGCTGGTACTGTCCTGGAGGATGATTTACACAGTACAGTACTATAGATGGCAAGATGGTGTTACTGATGATGTTACTGATGATGTCAGAACCCATAGAGTTAACCTGTACTGAGAGTCTTTTGTTTATCTGGTTGCTGTGGCTATGCCTAGCTTTCTGGCTGGTCAGCTGACCCTGCTGGATTCAGCTGGCTATATAAACCATCAGTGTGCTTTCAGACCTCATCTTTGAAAGAGTTTCTCTAGTAACTAGCGTTTATATCCTGCATTCCTGATATCTGGTATTTGTGACTTTTGGCTTGGCATTCTGACCCTTCTTCTGTATTTGTGAAGTTGTACTTTGATATTTCCTGTTACCGACTTGGCTAGTAGACTCAGACTTAATGTGTATGTTTATTTAGAATACATTCTGTTAGTTTGTGTGCCTCCTAACTGTTTCCAGACCTGTCTGTTCCCGTAGTTTATTTTGTTGACGGTGACTTCCATCACTTACTTAGGTAGGGACCGACAACATGGTTGTCGATTCGCTGTTTATGGTGGATAGGCAAGTAGGCAGGGTCAGAGGGAGTGTGTGAGATCAGCGATGCACTCCTTCCCTGCCCAGACGTGATTGATGAAAGGAAACAGCAGAAGGATCGCAGCAAGGAAGGGGTTACACTAAACACTGAGCTGCTGTTGTTGCTGCTGCCGAAAAGTAGACACACAACAGTATGTACACTGGTATTTATACAGGTGGTCAGAGATTAGAGGGAAGTGATTGACCTTTGAGTAACAGTGGGGATCATCTTCAGCAGGCAGACAGGCTCATCTTGTGGGTACACAGGCCAGGCTTTCTGGGTCTTCTCTCTCCTGCACAGAGCACATGGCATTTCCCACCCCTGCTTCCTTTAATTTGTCCTAGACTGGCTGTTACTAAACATAGATTTCCCTTACAAGAGACAGTGGACAGCAGATTACAGAGAAGTGATTTTTTAAATCTTAGGAATCACATTAACAAATCAAATGGTGGGAAGTTTTGTGAAACAACAGATATTATTTAAGATCACTGCTTGCTCTTACTGAATATATGCAATTTGAAATCAGAACAAGCGGCAACTCTCCGGTGGATGCAAACAGAAATTCTTAATTCTTGAAACATCAGACAGATGTTTCTAAAATCAGGAGGTGGCAGAAGCTGTGATACTCCATGCAGTGAGGGGCAGGTCTGTAGAAGCACACGGTGTTACCTGTATTCACTCCATGGAGTATCACAGCTTCTGCTTTCTCCTGATTTTAGAAATGTCTGTCTGATGTTTCAAAAATAAAGAATTTCTGTTTGCATCCACCGGAGAGTTGAAGCTTGTTCTGTCTTCAAATTGCATTCATTGGATTTCTTCTGCTTTCAAGCTGAGCACCACCTGTTGCCAGAACTGCATCGCTTTGTATCCAGGGGTTAATGGTAGTGCAGACTTCTTCTGTTATCTGAAAATTTGTCCTGATCAAATTTGACTGACATAGGTGAAGGTCTTGTTACATGAGGAAGGCCTGATACATTGTAACAAGCTGTGCAGATGTGTACCTTGGACACGATCAGGGCAGGTTCCTAGGCTGAAGCTTCTTAGCTGGACCATGGGTCGCTGAGCAAAAAAACACTGTCAGTCACCTGATATGACTGTATGTAATCATTTATATAGTCTGTAGTGGTAATGATGGGGGTTGTTGTCAGTCATCTGATATAACTGTATGTAATCATTTATATAGTCTGTAGTGGTAATGATGGGGGTTGTTGTCAGTCACCTGATATAACTGTATGTAATCACTTACATGGTCTGTAGTAGTAATGATGGGGGTTGTTGTCAGTCACCTGATATAACTGTATGTAATCACTTACATGGTCTGTAATGGTAATGATGGGGGTTGTTGTCAGTCACCTGATATAACTATGTAATCACTTATATGGTCTGTAGAGGTAATGATGGGGGTTTTTGTCATTCACCTGATATAACTGTATGTAATCTCTTATATGGTCTGTAGTGGTAATGATGGGGGTTGTTGTCCATCACCTGATCTCACTGTATGTAATCTCTTATATAGTCTGTAGTGGTAATGATGGGGGTTGTAGTAAGTCACCTGATATAACTGTATGTAATCTCTTATATGGTCTGTAGAGGTAATGATGGGGGTTGTTGTCAGTCACCTGATATGATTGTATGTAATCATTTATATAGTCTGTAGTGGTAATGATGGGGGTTGTTGTCAGTCACCTGATATAACTGTATGTAATCTCTTATATGGTCTGTAGTGGTAATGATGGGGGTTGTTGTCCATCACCTGATCTCACTGTATGTAATCTCTTATATAGTCTGTAGTGGTAATGATGGGGGTTGTAGTAAGTCACCTGATATAACTGTATGTAATCTCTTATTATGGTCTGTAGAGGTAATGATGGGGATTGTTGTCAGTCTGTCAGTATAAGGTCCTCCCAAACTTAGGTGACAGACTGACAACATTATGGCTGTTAAAGATGTATTTCCCATTCTGCAACTGCAGGCGTGGTTAGGGCGTGACTGAGGGTGGGGTTAGGGTGTGTGGCAATGGGTACAGTTAGGGGTGTGGTTTGTCCATCTTTGCTCTCAGCAAACGTTGGGAGGTATGTATACCGTTATGTCAGGTGACTGACAACAACCCCCATCATTACCACTACAGACCATATAAGAGATTACATACAGTTATATCAGGTGACTGACAACAACCCCCATCATTACCACTACAGACCATATAAGAGATTACATACAGTTATATCAGGTGACTGACAACAACCCCCATCATTACCACTACAGACCATATAAGAGATTACATACAGTTATATCAGGTGACTGACAACAACCCCCATCATTACCACTACAGACCATATAAGAGATTACATACAGTTATATCAGGTGACTGACAACAACCCCCATCATTACCACTACAGACCATATAAGAGATTACATACAGTTATATCAGGTGACTGACAACAACCCCCATCATTACCACTACAGACCATATAAGAGATTACATACAGTTATATCAGGTGACTGACAACAACCCCCATCATTACCACTACAGACCATATAAGAGATTACATACAGTTATATCAGGTGACTGACGACAACCCCCATCATTACCACTACAGACCATATAAGAGATTACATACAGTGAGATCAGGTGACTGACGACAACCCCCATCATTACCACTACAGACCATATAAGAGATTACATACAGTGAGATCAGGTGACTGACAACAACCCCAATTATTACCACTACAGACCATATAAGTGATTACATACAGTTATATCAGGGGACGTCTTGTCTGATAGCTCTGGTCGCTCCTGTAAGTAGACAGGTCCCTTCAGGTAGTTTCCCCCATCACATAGGTGCCCCAAGTAGGTACCCCCCCCCCCCCCCTCAGGTTGCCTCAGTAGGTTAATCCCCCAGATAGCTGTCCCCTGTATGAAAACTCTCATATGAAGGTAGTAGGTAGCCCCCCTATTAGCTTGGCAGTTAGTCTCCATAATAGCTTGTAGGTAGTAGATAGCCTCCAAAATTTGTTAGGCAACAACGTTTTAGATAGCCCCCACATTAAGTAGGCAGTGGAAGTCCCCCACATTGGCTACACAGCAGACTCCCCCATAGTAGGCAACAGTTTCCCCCATAATAGGCAGCAGCAGTTCCCCCGTAGTAGGCAGAGTTCCCCCATAGTAGGCAGCAGTCCCCCCATAGTAGACAGCAGCAGAGTTTCCTCCATAATGGGCAGCAGTAGAGTTTCCTCCATAGTGGGCAGCAGCAGAGTTCCCCTTATTGTGGGCAGCAGCAGAGTTCCCCCAATAGTAGGAAGCAGCAGAGTTCCCCGCATAATAGACAGCAGCAGAGTTGCCCCCATAGTAGGCAGCAGCAGAATTCCCCCCATAGTAGGAAGCAGCCGAGTTCCTCCCATAAGAGGAAGCAGCAGAGATTCCTTCATAGTAGGCAGCAGCAGGATTCCCCCCATAGTGGGCAGCAGCAGTTTCCTCCATAGTAAACAGCAGGAGAGTTTCCCCCATAGTAGGCAGCAGCAGAGTTCCCCGATAGAAGGCAGCAGCAGATTTTCCCCCATAGTAGGTAGCAGGGGACTTCTTCTCTGATAGCTCTGGTCGCTCCTGTACGTAGACAGGTCCCTTCAGGTAGTTTCCCCCATTACATTGGTGCCCCAAGTAGGTAGCCCCCCCTGAGAGAGAGAGTTGCCTCAGTAGGTAAATCCCCCAAATAACTGTCCCCTGTATGAAAACTCTCATATGAAGGTAGTAGGCAGCCCCCCCCCCCCTACTAGCTTGGTAGTTAGTCTCCATAATAGCTTGTAGATAGTAGATAGCCTCCCATATTTGCTAGGCAGGAATGTAATAGATAGCCCCCACATTAGGTAGGCAGCGGAAGTTCTCCACATTGGGTACGCTGCAGATTCCCCCATAGTAGGCAAGTTTCCCCCATAATAGGCAGCAGTTTCCCCGTAGTAGGCAGCGGTCCCCCATAGTAGGCAGCAGTCCCCCCATAGTGGGCAGCTGCAGAGTTTCCCCCAGTGGGCAGCAGCAGAGTTTCCCCCATAGTGGACAGCAGCAGAGTTTCCCCAATAGTGGACAGCAGCAGAGTCCCCCCCATAGTAGACAGCAGCGGAGTTCCTCCAATAGTAGGCAGCAGCAGCAGTCCTCCCATAGTAGGCATCAGTAGAGTTTCCCCCCCCCCCCCCCATAGTAAGCACAGTTCCCCATAGAAGGAAGAGCCCCCCCCCCCCCCCCCCCACGCCACCCCATAGTAGGCAGCAAGCAGCACTAAAACTGGCCCAGCCTCCCCTCCGGCTCCGGCATACTTACCTTCTGCAGGTTTTCTTCAAGGTCAGCTCCTGCGGCTGTTATTCGGTCCTCTTCTACTGTTGGCCCCTCCAGCTCAGCACGGCCGCTTCTTCTGTTGTTTCCTCTTCCTCTGCACTCCGGCGTCTGATGACATCACTCGTGCGCTGGAGCACAGAAGGAAGGGTCCAGCTTCTTGCGTCTGCTGGCTAAATGAAGCCACAGGCACAAGAGTGATTGACAGGGTGAGGAGCCAATGGCTCTTATTATGGCATTTAAATGTAGGTGCCTCATTAGGAGGCATTCCAGGACAAAGGAACATCACCCCAAAAGTGGAAATGCCCCACCGGATTCGGGACGGTTGACATACCTGTCCCTGCTCCATGTTCCAGTTCTCCTGCTATCTCAGGGATCTGTAGTGTGACCAATTTTGTTTAATATCCTCATTAGTGATATTGCTAAAGGTCTAGATGGTAAGGTATTGTGGTATTGGTCTTTTTGCTCATGACACAAAGATATGTAACAGGGTTGATGTTCCTGGAGTGATACGCCAAATGAAAAAGGATTTAGGAAAACTAGAAGAATGGTCAGAACTCTGGACACTGACATTTAAAGGGGTACTCCACTGGAATTTTTTTTTTTTTTTAATCAATTGGTGCCGGAAAGTTAGACAGATATGTAAATTACTTCTACTAAAAAATCTTAATTCTTCCAGTACTTATCAGCTGCTGTTATGATCCACAGGAAGTTCTTTTATTTTTGAATTTCCTTTCTGCCTGACCACAGTGCTCTCTGCTGACACCTCTGTTCATTTTAGGAGCTGGATATTTTTTCTATGCGGATTTGCTCCTACTTTGGACAGTTCCAAAAATGGACAGAGGTGTCAGTAGAGAGCACTGTGGTAAGGCAGAAAGGAAATTCAATAAGAAAAGAACTTCCTGTGGATCATAACAGCAGCTGATAAGTACTAGAAGGATTAAAATATTTTAATAGAAGTAATTTACAAATCTGTTCAACTTTCTGGCACCAGTTGATTTTAATGTGGATAAGTGCAAGATAATGCACCTGGGACATAAAAACCCTCGGGAAAAATATAGAATATTTGACACAGTCCTGACCTCAGTATCTGAGGAGAGGGATTTAGGAGTAATTATTTCAGAAGACTTAAAGGTAGGAAGACAATGTAATAGAGCAGCAGGAAATGCTAGCAGAATGCTTGGATGTATAGGGAGAGGTATAAGCAGTAGAAAGAGAGAAGTGCTCATGCCGCTGTAAAAAACACTGTTGAGACCTCACTTGTAGTATTGTGCGCAGTACTGGAGGCCGTATCTCCAGAAGGATATAGATACTCTAGAGAGAGTTCAAAGAAGATACTAAGCTAGTACATGGATTGCAGGATATAACTTACCAGGAAAGGTTAAAGGACCTTAACATGTATAGCTTGGAAGAGAGAAGAGACAGAGGGGATATGATAGAGACTTTTAAATACATAAAGGGAATCAACATGGTAAAGGAGGAGAGCATATTTAAAAGAAGAAAAACTACCACAAGAGGACATCGTTTTAAATTAGAGGGAAAAGGTTTCTGCAGTAATATGAGGAAGTATTACTTTACTGAGAGAGTAGTGGATGCATGGAATAGCCTTCCTGCAGAAGTGGTCGCTGCAAATACAGTGAAGGAGTTTAAACATGTATGGGATAAGCATAAGGCTATCCTTCATATAAGATAGAGATAGGTATAAGGCTATCCTTCATATAAGATAGAGATAGGTATAAGGCTATCCTTCATATAAGATAGAGATAGGTATAAGGCTATCCTTCATATAAGATAGGGATAGGTATAAGGCTATCCTTCATATAAGATAGAGATAGGTATAAGGCTATCCTTCATATAAGATAGAGATAGGTATAAGGCTATCCTTCATATAAGATAGAGATAGGTATAAGGCTATCCTTCATATAAGATAGAGATAGGTATAAGGCTATCCTTCATATAAGATAGAGATAGGTATAAGGCTATCCTTCATATAAGATAGAGATAGGTATAAGGCTATCCTTCATATAAGCTAGAGATAGGTATAAGGCTATCCTTCATATAAGATAGAGATAGGTATAAGGCTATCCTTCATATAAGATAGAGATAGGTATAAGGCTATCCTTCATATAAGATAGGGCCAGGGACTATTCATAGCATTCAGAATATTGGGCAGACTAGATGGGCCAAATGGTTCTTATCTGCTGGGGCAGACTTGGAGCACAGGCAGAGCTTCCTGATATCACTGTGATAGCCTGGGGGAGTAGGGTATGGGGAGTGTAGCTGTGCGGCGATTAAAGGATGCTTGTTAACCCTTCCTATTCGTAACACCAGGGTGAGGGCTCCTCAGTAATGCGATAGGGAGGTAGATAATAAGGGAATGTCCACACCCGGAGAGTTTGCTGAAACAGTTGTAACTTTTACTGAAGATTTTATGCAAGCTTCATAACCGGAAAAGTTGCTATACATGCAAGCTTTTTTTGGAGATTGACAAAGGTTGGGACTTTAGCAATTTAGAGTCTTTAGGATAATATGCACTGTTCCACTGGATTTAGGGGATTTAGTTGCGGTCCAGTAGTCACGCAAGCTTTAGCGGAGGTAGGTTAGTCCAGCATCCACGAGAGCAGCAACCCAAGAGAGTGATAATTGGCCACAGCTCCCTTATATGGGCAGGGGCTGGACTAGTGCTAATTGGTCCATACTTCTGTCAATCACCATTACAAAGGATTATGGGCAACACGTGACCCAAGGACCTCCAAAGGTCCTCCAACATACCATAGAGGATATTCACATGGTCAAATAACCGAAGGTCCTGCAACGCTAAACAAGGTAAGTATTATTACTTAATATGTACATATATCAAGACTGTAGAATTAGAGTAGAGGAGAGGCGACTAGGGGCTGGGGGACCCTACCTGAGCGTAGTTACTCTGACTTTGGGGACCACCACACTAGGTACGGTAAGCAATACGGTACCGGAACACCACATCACCACAGTGGGACCCAGCAGAGAAGCAGGAGCAGTGACGTGAGGAAGCTCCGCCCATGCTCCAAGTCGACCCCGAATGAAAGATACGGAGGAAGATAGCAGGAGAACGGGAACACGGAGGTGGGACAGGTAAGTATGGTTGTCATCAGTGTTACCTGCACTACCTGTCTGTACTGACAGGTGACACTGATGACAGGTTTCCTATAAGTTGTATCTTTTATTGTGGATGCATTGGAAGAATAGAAAAATAAATACTAAGAAAAGGTTAATGTGACTAAAGGAAAATATGACTAAAAAGTAAAATCAAAGATGTATTCACAGTTATCCCTCATCTCCAGCAACGTTTTCCAAACAGTGTGCCTCCAGCTGTTGCAAAACTACAACTTCTAGCATGCCCGGACAGCCTTTGGCTGTCCGGGCACGCTGGGAGTTGTAGTTTTGCAACAGCTGGAGGCAAATTGTTTAGACAGCCTTTGGCTGTCTGGGCATGCTGGGGGTTGTTGTTTTGCAACAGCTGGAGAAATATGTTTGGACAGCCTTTGGCTTACTGGGCATGCTGGGAGTTTTGCAACAGCTGGAGGCAAATTTTTTGGAAAACACTGATCTAAGGGGGGGAGGGGGGGGGGTTGGTGGGGGAGTCAGCAGAATGATAACTGATTTCCACAACACGGAATCTCCAGGGGCCGGAGACAAATGCTCCATCCACAGGCTCTTACTGACAGGGAGGCCGCGCTCTGCCAGAAGTAAAAAGAACTTTATCTCAACTTTATTAAACTTTTCCTGGAATGATAGGACGGTAATTAAGAAATCTCCAAAATAGACTGAGCGCGCTTGTCTGCCAATATTTCCGATACTCCCAGCGCACCCGGCTGATCAGTGCAGCCCATAGTGACGGCTCACACTTACACTCACTGCGGGAGGGATTTCTATTCCCCGTACTGTGATTCTCTATAATGACTGCTCTCGTTTATTCCTGTATATGTGGATATAGTAAAACATAGCAGAAAAAATGAGCGCGCTGAGATCTCCGTCACGGGGTGATACGTTGTCTTAGATCTCTCAGTTACGTTCCTGATCAATTCTTTCCCCTGTAATAGGATCCAATAAATAGCAAAGTTACAGCAGACATATTAGGAGCTATGGTTTGATCCCACAGTCACCCGGGCTGCATTGAAATGTGTGATAGCCTGGGGGAGTAGGGTACATGGGGTTTAGCTGTGCGGTGACTAAAGGGTGTCTGGTTAACCCTTACTATTTGGGATGCCAGGATGAGGCCTCCTCTGTACTGGTAGTCCTACCACCACCCTTCCCAAGAGCGATAGGTAGGTAGAGAATAATTGACTGTCCACAACCAGAGAGTTTACTGAAAACAGTTGGAACTTTACTGAAGATTTTATGCAAGCTTCATAACCAGAACAGTCTCTACAAATGCAAATTCTCTTGGAGATTGACAAAGGTTGGGACCTTTAGCAATTTAGAGTCTTTAGGATGATATGCGCTGTTCCACTGGATTTATGGGATTTAGTTGTGGTCCAGTAGTCACGCTAGCTTTAGCAGGGACTAGTTTAGAACTCACGGTTTAGTTCAGCTAAGGCCGGTAGGTTTTCTGGCCTAGCGTGTCTTTGAAAGTTGCGCAGATCCGTCCTGCTAGTTCAGCATCCACAAGAGCAGCAACCCAAGAGAGCGATAATTGGCTACAGCTCCCTTATATGGGCAGGGGCTGGACTAGAGCTAATTGGTCCAATACTTGTGTCAATCACCATTACAAAGGGTTATGGGTAACATGTGACCCAAGGACCTCCAAAAGGTCCTCTAACATACCATAGAGGATTCAACATGGTCACATAACCGAAGCTCCTGCGACGCTAACCATGTAAGTTCTCTATATATTATATTAAATACACACATTATTAAATACATACATATATAAACACTATGGGGGAGATTTATCAAAACCTGTGCAAAGGAAAAGTTGCCTAGTTGCCCATAGCAACCAATCAGATCGCTTCTTTCATTTTCCACAGGCCCTTTTGAAAATGAAAGAAGCGATCTGATTGGTTGCTATGGGCAACTGGGCAACTTTTACTCTGCACAGGTTTTGATAAATCTCCCCCTATAGAATTAGAAGAGAGGCGACTAGGGGCTGTCCCACCTGGGGGACCCTACCTGTGCGTAGTAACACTGACTTTGGGGACCACCACACCAGGTACGGTATGCAATACAGTAATGGGACACCACAAATGCATGGCCCCTGCTCTCTCCTCCCCCTCTCTGTTTTTGTGGCTCCTTACTGAGTTAATTACATTTTTTGCAAGAGATTAGATTATAACCTGTTTTATTTTCTATATCTTCTGACCTTTTATTTCTCCCTGATATAAACAGTGCTATTGGAAGAGATCTATCAAAACCTGTGCAGAGGAAACATTGACTAATTGCCCATAGCAACCAATCAGATCGCTTCTTTCATTTTTGAAAAAGGCCTCTGAAAAATGGAAGCAGCTATTTGATTGGTTGCTATGGGCAACTGGTAAACTTTTCCCCTGCACAGGTTTTGTTAAATCCCCCCATTGTGTTCTTTCCCAATATATAAGGGATTTTCCAAGATTTTTTTTTTGTTGATAGTCTATTTCCAAAATAGACTATTAAAAATTAGAAAAAAGTATTAGAAATAGTTTTTACTTTATTTATTATTTAATTTTTATTATTATAAAGTAATAATTAATAATAATAAATAATAATAAAGTAATAATTAATTCTCGCCTGCCAGATTGGAGGAAGATCACTGGGAAGGAGCTGACACCTGTTTTATGGTGCACTTTCTCACTAAACCATTGGGTAAACAGCGCAATCCTGGCGGTTCTTCTATGGCCTCAGGCAGCTACAGTGCAAATATGGCCGCCACTGCTACTGAGAAGGAGGCTGTAGGCTCTGCCCACAGCTCCTCTCAAGCGCACCCTGCTCCTTAGGCGCACCCAATGGACATGGACACCGCTATTCCTCCCTCCCCGGACCTGTTTCAACCTACACCCAACCAGGAGACAGAAACTCTATCCCCAGGTACCGGAGGTGAGACCGGGGCGGGGGGGGGGGGGGGGGACAGATCTTACTAAGACTACACAGAGAGTTACCGAAATAGAAGACAGGGTCCAGAAGATAGAGGACACTTCCACTGCCTCAGTGTCTGCTCTTAAACATGTTATGCAAGATGCTACTTACCTCAGAGACCGTATAGAGGACTTAGAAAACAGATCCAGGTGCAACAACCTGCGCCTGGTCGATCTGCCTGAACTTGTTAAGCCACAGCAGTCGTAGCAATTCTGCGAGACAGAGCTTCCTGAGGCCTTAGGCCTCAAACAACGGAGAAGAGTAGAAAGGGCTCACAGAGTTGGCACACCTCCGCAGCCACCAGCAGGCAATCACTCACAGAAAGAGAATCGTCCGAGGCAGGTGATAATGCATTACATAGACTACAATGACAAAGAAGAAAATCTGCGAACGCAAAACCCCACTTCTACTACAAGGTTGTAACCCCTTAAGGACGCAGCCCATTTGGGCCTTAAGGACGCAGACAATTAAATGTTTACGTTTTTGCTTTTTCCTCCTCGCCTTCAAAAAATCATAACTCTTTTATATTTTCATCCACAGACTAGTATGAGGGCATGTTTTTTGCGCGACCAGTTGTCCATTGTAATGCCATCACTCACTTTACCATTAAATGTATGGCGCAACCAAAAAAAATACTATTTGTGTGGGGAAATTAAAAAGAAAACTGCAATTTTGCTAATTTTGGAAGGTTTTGTTTTCACGCTGTACAATTTATGGTAAAAATGATATGTGTTCTTTATTCTTTGGGTCAATACGATTAAAATGATACCATGATTCCATACTTTTCTATTACTGTTGCGCTTGAAAAAAATCGCAAACTTATTAACCAAATTAGTATGTTTAAAATCCCCCTATTTTGAAGACCTATAACTTTTTCATTTTTCCGTATAAGCGGCGGTATGAGGGCTCATTTTTTGCGCCGTGATCTGCACTTTTTATTGATACCAAATTTGCTTATATAGAACTTTTAATCCATTTTTTATAAAAAATTTTGGGAATAAAATGTTATAAAAAAGCATCTATTTTGGACTTTTTTTTATTTTTACGTTCACGCCGTTCACCATACGGTATCATTAACATTTTATTTTAATAGTTCAGATATTTATCGATGCGGCGATACCAAATTTGTATATAAAATATTTTTTTAACACTTTTTGGGGGTGAAATAGGGAAAATGGGCAATTTACATTTTTTTTTGGGGGGGGGGGGGGGTTTCACATTTTTTTTACTTTATTTTTATACTTTTTTAACTTTTATTTTTACACTTTAATAGTCCCCATAGGGGACTATTTATAGCAATCATTCGATTGCTAATACTGTTCAGTGCTATGTATAGGACATAGCACTGATCAGGGTTATCAGTCATCTTCTGATCTGGTCTGTGGGAAGGCAGATCAGAGAAGAAGACGCCGGAAAGGCAGCGGAGCCAGGTGAGGGGACCTCCGTCTGCCATGCAGGATGATCGGATTGCCGCGGCAGCGCTGCAGGCGATCTGATCATCCATTTTAGTGACCGCGATGCTGCAGATGCCGTGATCTGTATTGATCACGGCATCTGAGGGGTTAATGGCGGACATCCGTGGGATCGCGGGTGTCCGCCATTACAGGCGGGTTCCTGGCTGCGATCAGCAGCTGGGACCTGCAGCACATGATCCGGGCATCGCTCTGATGCTCTCGGTTATGCTTAGGACGTAAATGTACGTCCTGGTGTGTTAAGTACCAACACACCAGGACGTACATTTACTGCACTCATCGTTAAGGGGTTAAAGTTGTTTTACTCACTGACTACTCTGTTGAAGTCACCAAAAAAGGAAGGCATTCAGTGCAGTGTGCACCTTCTTTTTCAAAAAAAGGCCTCAAATTCCGCTTGCAATACCGTGTTGTGCTTCATGTTCAAACACCTGATGGGCTCACCCACACATTTCATCCCTAATGTTCCTGACATTGGTTTGTCCTCTGGATACACTACTGCTTGAGCAGTTCCATGTTTTCTGAGGAACTCTCTATGCACCGGTCTTTGCTATTCCTATTCTTGTTTGATAGAATACCCCAGGGCGTTATTCTAGTATGTTGCTTCTCCATACTTGATTATAGCTGGTTACCCCATATACTAGCTGATATAAATAGATATGTGATCTGAGAGGAGAGTTTTTGCTGCAATTTCCTCCCTAGCCTTTTTTCTTTCCCCCTATTTCCCACACCCGCTTTCCCCATTTTCCCTCTTCCTCCCCCCCCCCCTTCACCTCCTCATTCCTCCCCTCCCCGTTTCTCTACCTACCTCTCCTCCCCTCCTTCACCCCTTTCCTACCTTTTTACTACTCTCTGGCACTTCGTTGTCTGTGGCAGATGCCCACACTCATATGAATTTGGGGGTGTTTACCTGACTTCTTATGTCCAGAGTCCACATCGACACCTTTCCAGCTTCAGGTTCTTTAAGGTATTTCAAGTACAACAATTATTTACTGTATGTGAGTAGTGTTGTGGAATGTTAAGGGGCTGTGTTCCCACCAAAAACGCATGATGGTACTTAGACATCTTCGTAAACTGAAGGCAGACATTGCCCTATTGCAAGAGACTCACCTGCCAGAATCCGACTTCCATCGTATGAAAAAGCTATGAGTGGGCACAGTGCCGGGTTCAGCTTCTGTTGACCGCAAGGCTGGAGTTCTTCCCCTGGTCAGCAAACATTTTCAACATAGTCTTACAATCACAAAATGACAATGAGGGTAGACTACATTCATTCCTACTAGAATCTCCTAACGGGATTTTCAGTATATACAATATTTATGGGCCTAACATAAAAGCATAACAAAGCATACTGTGCTTCCTTGGAATCCCAGATTCTGGTAGATCCAGTCCCTGCTAAAATAGTCGGAGATTTTAATTCTGTGATACACTCCTCAGAGTGTATCACCTACTGGTGTTGGATACGAGTTGTGACATGATCAGGTACTTAATTTGACAATGCTAGCTGGGCTTGGTTAGATGCGGTGTTGGACGCTATGTATATCCAGGGGGCTTTCCGCACCCTGCTACAAATTATTTATCCCTCCCCGAAAGCTAGAATTGATATACCATGGTTTCTTTCCCCTCTCTTCCCACTAAGTAAAGGCACCCGCCAGGGAAGTCCATTGTCCCTCCTTCTATTTAATCTTGCTCTAGAACCCCTAGCACGTTACTTAACTACCTCCACGTTGTTTCAAGGTATCAGAGTGGGTGAAGCTGAACTTAGGGCATAGCTCTACGCAGATGATGTCATACTATATATACAAGATCCTGTTAGGGATGTCCCCCGCATCTTGGATACATTGACACACTATGGTGTGTACTCAGGCTACTGAGTAAATCCAGTGGAAAACTTTTTTTTTTTTTTTTATCAACTGGTGCCAGAAAGTTAAACAGATTTGTAAAATATGTCTATTAAAAAATCTTAATCCTTCCAGTACTTATTAGCTGCTGAATACTACAGAGGAAATTATTTTCTTTTTGGAACACAGTGCTCTCTTTAATGTCCATAAGTCCTCCCTTCTGCTTCTAAAAAGACCATCCCCTGGATACGCCTTACACACCCGCTCTTTGGGAATACCAATTGCTCCACAACATATCACATATTTAGGGATAAAAATATGTAAACTACCCCAATCTTTGTATGCCCTAAACTACCCTCCGTTAATTGATAAAATCCAAATGGACTTACACAGATGGCATCGATTGCCTTTGTCACTTCTAGGCCGCTGTCATCTGCTTAAGATGTGCAGCTTTGCAAAGCTGCTTTACCCACTTCAAACCATTCCGTTGTTATTGAAACACACAGATGTCAAGTTATTGACGTCAACGTTCACTAAATTTATTTGGGCTGGAAAGAAACCCTGCATAGCCTTACGGACCTTACTGCTCCCTGTCTCAGAAGGGGGAGTAAATTTCCCTGATATCATAAGTTACAATTTAGCTTGTCTCATGAGACATGTTATGGATTGGTACCATAATTCCTCGTTCTACTCTAACATGCTTTTAGAATCTGCCTTGGCTGCCCCATGGCATCTCCTGGCATTACTACATTGTTCACTTTCCTCTTTGCCTCCAGTCATCAAAGGCTCCTTAAGGACACTATAGCCACATGGAAAGAACTAAGACGGCAAATGGGGCTGTCATATACATGCTCCAAGCACCTTCCACCCTGGTATACGCCAGACTTCATAGCAGGGCGGGGCAATACTTTTTTTCACTCGTGGCATCAGAAGGGAATCAATTGCATGGGTGACCTTATGAATAAGATAGATAAACGTTGGTATACAATATCTGAACTATCTGCTCAATATGAAATTCCCTCTTCTCATTTATTACAGTATAGCCAAATATGCTCTTATTGTAGATCTAAACTTCAAGATCTTAACAAGGAAGCAGTCCCTACTGATTTTGATTCCATTCTCACCTCCACGAGTGATAGATCCGTCTCAGATTTGTATACCAGACTACGAAAGTGGGGAAAAAATGGGCGACTATATTACAAGACCCAACTGTCACTGACCATATTCTGACGGGATGGACGGATTTTAGAACGCATGCTCATAATGGAAAATGGAGGGAGACTCAACTTAAGTTAATACACTCGGCTATCTATGCATTTACTATTCCACCATCCATGAGTAACCCTTCTAGAATTAATCATTGTCCGAAATGTAAGTTGACAAGTGCTGACTTGTACCAATGTATATGGCGATGTCCGAAAATACAGTCCTATAGGAAGTTGGTTTCACAACTACTAACTGATATCTGTTCATATGATGGTACTTTATCGTAGTTACAGGGTCACAGGGTTGTTACCCCTATGCTCATCTACCTCCGATAGCACATGCTGTCATTATCCTTGCCATGTCACACATATTACGTGAATGACTCTCACCATCCCCTCCTAAAATGAAACACTTGCTTGAAGCCCTGAAACACTTGTTCACCCTGGATAGGAGGGATGCCCTTCACCACAAGGAAGTAATGGCAAAAAAGATATTTACTAAATGGAAACTGTTCCTACCCCGGTACGACGCCACCTCAGAACTCATATCTATAGTACGCCCCTTTGAATCTACACAATGGTACACTATGGCAGCATTGGCTGGATCTCTTGGAGCACTGAAAATCCCATGATTTACATAATCCGGTTGTTGTACTAGATACCACTGATTTATGTATATGACACCTAATGATGTTACTATAATGTTCTTTGAAGAACACTCTTGTACTGGACTCTGGATGTTGGCTGCCTGTTTGTCTTGTCAGTCGGTCTGTCTGTATCCCCCTGTATGTAGAGGGTGTCTTGATGTTGTTGATATAAGTTATATTCCTGTGCTCGCCTGCGGGGCTAGTATGGTTTATTCTAGGTTAGATTTATTTATATATTTCTGTTAATAAGCCAGACAGCTATACACATTTCTGGTCGACTCCATCTTTAATGGAATATTGAACTGAGCTTCTGCACCAGTTATTATTCATGTTTTCCTCACCACGTATTTTTGGACTTCCAACAGATGAATATGATGCAATGGTACGTCTACTCATTTTCATTATCGGTAGAAAGCCTATTAGTCAGTTTATAATATTTACTCTGTATATGATGTCAAGCTTGTATTGTCTATCTCATATACTGCCTGTTATTCAGTTTTTCTTCAAAATAAAGAAAATTTTCTTTTACCCCCTTAAGGACCAGGTTTTTTTTCCATTTTTGCACCTAAAAATCCATATAATGGCTGATTCTTTGCGCCACCAATTCTACTTTGTAATGACTTCAGTCATTTTACCCAAAAATCTACGGCGCAACGGAAAAAAAATCATTGTGAGACTAAATTGAAAAAAAAAACACGCCATTTTGTAACTTTTCGAGGCTTCTGTTTCTACGCAGTGCATATTTCTGTAAAAATGACACCTTCTCTTTATTCTGTAGGTCCATACGGTTAAAACGATACCCTACTTATATAGGTTTGATTTTGTTGGACTTCTGGAAAAAATCATAACTTCATGCAGGAAAATGAATACGTTTAAAATTGTCATCTTCTGACCCCTATAACTTTTTTATTTTTCGCATATGGGGCGGTATGAGGGCTCATTTTTTGCGCCGTGATCTGAAGTTTTTCGGTTTAATTAATTATATATTTTTATAATTCGGACATTTCCGCACGCGGTGATACCACATATGTTTATTTTTATTTACACTGGGGTTTTTTTAAATGGGAAAAGGGGGGTGATTCAAACTGTTATTAGGGAAGGTGTTAAATGATCTTTATTCACTTTTATTTTTATTTATTTATTTATTTTTTTTGCAGTGTTATAGCTCCCGTACTTCTATTTAAAAATCTTAAAGGGGTATTCCAGGCCAAAACTTTTTTTTATATATCAACTGGCTCCGGAAATTAAACAGATTTGTAAATTACTTCTATTAAAAAATCTTAATCCTTCCAATAGTTATTAGCTTCTGAAGTTTTCTGTCTAACTGCTCAATGATGATGTCACGTCCCGGGAGCTGTGCATGATGGGAGAATATCCCCATAGGAACTGCACAGCTCCCGGGACATGAGTCATCAGAAAGCAGTTAGACAGAAAACAGCGACTCAACTTCAGAAGCTAATAACTATTGGAAGGATTAAGATTTTTTAATAGAAGTAATTTACAAATCTGTTTAACTTTCCGCAGCCAGTTGATATATAAAAAAAAAGTTTTGGCCTGGAATACCCCTTTAATCCTTCCAGTACTTATAAGCTGCTATTTGCTCCACAGGAAGTTCTTTTCTTTTTGGATTTATTTTTTGTCTGACCACAGTGCTCTCTGCTGACCCCTCTGTCCATGTCAGGAACTGTCCAGAGCAGGAACAAATCCCCATAGCAAACCTATTCTTCACTGGGAAGGTCCTGACATGGACAGAGGTGTCAGCAGAGAGCACTTGTGGTCAGACAGAAAGGGAATTCAAAAAGAAAATTACTTCCTGTGGATCATACAGCAGCTGATAAGCACTGGAAGGATTAAGATTTTAAAATAGAAGTAATTTACAATTAACTTTCTGGCACCAATTGATTTAAAGAAAAATGTTTTCCCGCGGAGTACCCCTTTAAAATAACACATGTATACGTTTCATACAACTTAAACACTATTAACCCAACGTCTATTACCAGATTAAAGAGGTTTTACGGAACCTATCAGTGATTTCCATGGGTCTGACCAGTCAACAGAATGAAGGAGCCTCCTTCTTTGCTTACACAGGCACAGCGCTATATGTACAGCAGTGGCAGTGCCCAGTACTGCGGTTATAAATTTCATAGATGCTTCAGGAGTTGACTCTATTGGCGATATAGAAGTACATCTATTTATAGGGATTATCCAGAAATAGATAAGCAGAGCTGATCTTTTCAAAAAAACAGCACCCCACCTGTCCTCAGGTTGTGTGTGGTATTACAATTTGTCTCTATTCACTTCAATAGGACTGAGCTGCAATACCGCACACAACCTGAGGACAGGTGTGGTGCTGTTTTTGAAGAGATCAGCTATGTGTGTATCCAGCTCACCGCTGGAAACATCATATCTATGGCTATCATCTCTATTACATCCCTGTATAGCAGTGTTTAACCCCTTAAGGACCGGAGGTTTTTCCGTTTTTGCATTTTCGTTTTTTGCTCCTTGCCTTTAAAAAATCATAACTCTTTCAAATTTACACCTAAAAATCCATATGATGGCTTATTTTTTGCGCCACCAATTCTACTTTGTAATGACGTCAGTCATTTTGCCCAAAAATCTATGGTGAAGCGGGAAAAAAAATCATTGTGCGACAAAATTGAAAAAAAAATGCTGTTTTGTAACTTTTGGGGGCTTCCGTTTCTACGTAGTACATTTTTCGGTAAAAATGACACCTGATATGTATTCTGTAGGTCCATACGATTAAAATGATCCCCTACTTATATAGGTTTGATTTTGTCGGACTTCTGGAAAAAATCATAACTACATGCAGGAAAATTAATACGTTTAAAATTGTCATCTTCTGACCCCTATAACTTTTTTATTTTTCCGTGTATGGGGCGGTATGAGGGCTCATTTTTTGCGCCGTGATCTGAAGTTTTTAACGGTACCATTTTTGCATTGATAGGACTTATTGATCACTTTTTATTCATTTTTAAATGATATAAAAAGTGACCAAAAATGCACTATTTTGGACTTTGGAATTTTTTTGCGCGCACGCCATTGACCGAGCGGTTTAATTAATGATATATTTTTATAATTCGGACATTTCCGCACGCGGTGATACCACATATGTTTATTTTTATTTTTATTTACACTGTGTTTTTTTTTTTATTGGAAAAGGGGGGTGATTCAAACTTTTAATAGGGGAGGAGTTAAATGATCTTTATTCACTTTTTTTTTGCACTTTTTTTTTGCAGTGTTATAGGTCCCATAGGGACCTATAACACTGCACACACTGATCTTCTATGTTGATCACTGGTTTCTCATAAGAAACCAGTGATCAACGATTCTGCCGGATGACTGCTCATGCCTGGATCTCAGGCACTGAGCAGTCATTCGGCGATCGGACAGCGAGGAGGCAGGTAGGGGCCCTCCCGCTGTCCTGTCAGCTGTTCGGGATGCCGCGATTTCACCGCGGCTATCCCGAACAGCCCACTGAGCTAGCCGGGATGCTTTCGGTTTCACTTTAGACGCGGCGTTCAACTTTGAACGCCGCGTCTAAAGGGTTAATAGCGCGCGGCACAGCGATCAATGCCGCGCGCTATTAGCCACGGGTCCCGGCCGTTGTTAGAGGCCGGGCCCGACCCGCTATGACGCGGGGCCACGCCGTGGCCCCGCGTTATAGATCGGGAGTGGACACATGACGTTCCAGTACGTCATGTGTCCTTAAGGGGTTAAAGGGATACTCCGGTGGAAATTCTTTTTATTTTTTTTTATTTTTTTATCAACTGGTGCCAGAAAGTTAAACAGATTTGTAAATTACTTGCATTAAAAAAATCTTAATCCTTCCAGTACTTATTAGCTGCTGAATACTACAGAGGAAATTCTTCTCTTTTTGGAACACAGAGATCTCTGCTGACCTCATGGGCACAGTGCTCTCTGCTGACACCTCTGTCCATTTTAAGAACTGTCCAGAGTAGGAGAAAATACCCATAGCAAACATATGCTGCTCTGGACAGTTCCTAAAATGGACAGAGGTGTCAGCAGAGAGCACCGTGCTCATTATGTCAGCAGAGAGCACTGTGTTCCAAAAAGAAAATAATTTCCTCTGTAGTATTCAGCAGCTAATAAGTACTAGAAGGATTAATATTTTTTAATAGAAGTCATTTACAAATCTGTTTAACTTTCTGGCACCAGTTGATTTAAAAAAATAAAGTTTTCCACCGGAGTACCCCTTTAACAACCAGTGTGCCTAAAGCTGTTGCAAAACTACAACTCCCAGCATGCCCGGACAGCCTTCGGCTGTCCGGGCATGCTAGGAGTTGCAGTTTTGCAACAGCTGGAGGCACACTGGTTGGGAAACACTTCTGTATAGACTAATTTAAGAACTATAATCTACAGGCTATATAAATTTTGTCCGCTTTCTATTATTGCTTTTTGGTCTTTTCCCATTATATGTCTTTGAAAACATATCCAGGTTTTATTAGTGACATCACGTTATGTTCTTGCCTTGCTGGTCATTGTGTAAGTGGCGCAGAACACCCGTCTCTCCTTCTCGTGAAGAATAAACACAATATCCTAACAATTCTGGTTTTGTTTTTCAGCTTTTTTTTTTCTCCATTAATATGATTTCAGTCAATATACTGTGCTCTGCTGCCACCTAGTGGCCTCCTTTGCTCTTAGTCAGACTGAACTGCTCATGTTTTACGCTTGGGCTCAGTACGGCAGCTCAGGGCAGCCCTCATGATATTTGGGTGTTTGTACCAATTCAAAACTCAAAAGGGGGTTATTGATATAGGAAGAAAAAGAGCCGGGTTACCGAAAATAACGCGAATAAGGCTTAATCATGAGTGTATTCACACCACGTTTTTGCAATATAATTCCCGTATCAGGTTTTTAATGAAAAACGGATTCCTAAAAAACCTGATTAAACTGTATCAAAATGTGTGTACAAATTTTAACCCGTATAGGATTTATAAAATTATGTCTGGTTGCATGCGTTTTTAAAGGGGAATTCCAGTGGAAAACTATTTTTTTTTTAAATCAACTGTTGCCAGAAAGTTAAACAGATTTGTAAATTACTTCTATTAAAAAATCTTAATCCTTCCAGTACTTATTAGCTGCTGCATAATACAGAGGAAATCCTTTTCTTTTTGGAACACAGAGCTCTCTGCTGACATCATGACCACAGTGCTCTCTGCTGACATCTCTGTCCATTTTAGGAACTGTCCAGAGCAGCATATGTTTTCTATGGGGATTTTCTCCTACTCTGGACAGTTCTTAAAATGGACAGAGATGTCAGCAGAGAGCTCTGTGCTCATGATGTCAGGAGAGAGCTCTGTCTTCCAAAAAGAAAATAATTTCCTCTGTAGTATTCAGCAGCTAATAAGTAATGGAAGGATTAAGATTTTTTAATAGAAGTTATTTACAAATCTGTTAAACTTTCTGGCACCAGGTGATAAAAAAAAAAAAAAAAAAAAAAGTTTTCCACCGGAGTACCCCTTTAACTTTTCATTCTATTCGGTGTGCACTGCACATGTGCAAACTCAAAAACCGTATTGTGTAAACCGGATGGAACCATATGCACATACGGTTCTCTACGATTCTCATTGACTCCCATGTTAAAGGAACCGTATACGGTTTCAATACGGTTTTTCACTCGGACAAAAGAACGTGGTAGGCTATGGTTTTGGGTACAGTAAAAAAAAACGGACAAAACTGTACAAGTCTCAAAAAGTACACAACCAGATGCATCTTTTGGCATACAGTTTTTAATGTAGATTCAAAGCATACGGTTTTCAATACAGTTTTCAAATTTCAAATGTTGTGTGAACGCAGCCTAAAATAAAAAGTTAATATCGCTATACCTGTCCACAGGTCTTTTATGGTATTGCAGTTCAGCCCAGGCCCTATAGGTGCCTGCACGGGGATCGTGCTATGTCGGGTAGAATACAATTTCTTATGATTTGAGCAGCGATGTCTCTGTGTGGCTCGTATCCAATAGAGATACTACACGTGACAGCGTGCCGGTAAGTAGGTGAATTCAGTGCGCTCTGCGGCGCTGGAGATTTCTTATATGTGTCCCACTCAACCCTGACGGCACAGGGATAGAGATAGGTGAGTGGGATATAGATAGTCTGATATTTGTAATCCTATAGGTGTATGGAGCTGAGCTCTGCAGCACTGGATGCCCCTCAAATGTGGACCACTCTACCCCGGCGGCACGGGGGAAGTTTGAGTGGGTTTAGGGGTTTTGCACACTGTGCCTCTTACCAGCAATGTCCTGGAGCGAGGTTACCAGGCATAGGTTTTTACCGGGGAGACGTCTGCTGACAGGCAGGATGTGTGCAATCTCGGGAACGTGCTCAGTTATAGTTTTTGTGGTCCGATGGATTATGTCAAGTTTGCCAATATTGGGGTACAGATGGTAGAGGCTAGACACGTTTCTAGGTACTCATCTACCTCTTTATCAATAGCTATTCACTTTGCATGATTGGTGATTGCTGGGTATCATCTTTTTTACCAGTTCACCCATCCGGTGTCCAAATTGAGACACCGGATGGCACCAGACAGGGGAACGCAGCAAGCTGTGCACGTTGTCATCAGTTGTGGCATTTGTTGCATTGAGATTTAGGCATAGAGTTCACCTATGCTGAATGCCAGACATACTGTATGTAAACCCAGCCAGTGAGCAAATTATACTCAGCCTTGGCCAGTGACCCAGTTATGCTCTTGTATTTTGAACTTAATTCTATCGTACCCACTACAATTCCTCAGTCAATGGAGGGATAATTTCTTCATCTCCAAAACCCTGGGAAGTATCATAGAGAGCCATGATCTGTGCCTGCACCCAAGTGCATTCTCAAGTGTGAGGAACCCCAGTAAAAACCAACTACTCACTAAACTTCAGTCTGCCTTTTGGTTACCAATGAGAATGGAAGTTAGTGTCCACAGTAGGGTGCCGCTACAATATGCATACAACACACGGCTAAGACATTGTCCAGTTGCCTAATGTTATATTGGGAAATAGTGGTTGGAGGATGTGGGGAGTTGTAGCTTCACAACAGCTAGAGAGTTGCGTATAGAAGACACTGATGTAACTAGTAGAAACACTAAAGATAGAATACAAAGAGACAAGGATTCTTCCTAAAGAGAATTGAGGATTAAACAAACTAAGTTATTGCAGTGATACAGAAATCCAGACCCTAAGACATTGCGCAAGAATTGCCAGCGACCGGGATTTCACTTCACTTACATTAAGAGCTGCCTTAGATAGCTCCCACATACTTTCGGTGTTGAGAGCATTTTTGGTGACGATTCAGTAAAGCCAATGTGTTTCTAATCTCCACGAAGCAAAGAGGAAAAAAAAAATCCTCAGCAAATCCGGAATAAGTTAGTGGCTGACACACAATATGGCGGAGAGGAGGTTCGCAGCGGCTGCTTCGTTTCTCTTTTGACACAATTATCTGTGAACATTTTATTGATTGTGTCACTAAGTTCTGCCCTTGGATCCTCCCGCAGATTATGTTTTCACTCTTGAACGGGATTGTTGGCGGACAATGCCAAAATGGCTCCGGTCGGGGATATCTGATGTATGATGCAATGCTAGAAACATATCAAAAACAGCTTAAACATTGTGTTTAATAACCTCGCAGCCATGCCAGCACCTAAGATCCACAAACTGAAGTCATCCCTGCTGCTTACAATCTATGTGTCAGGCTGAAACACTGACTTTAATAAAAATGTATTAAATATACGCCTTATAATGTATCTGGATCACAATAGACACTTGTGTGTTTATTTTCTTAATGCGGTAACGCTTTTCCTCCTAATGGTCGCTCTATGTGTAATGGTCGGAACGTGCAAGGTGCCAAACCGGTGCCTGGATCATCAGACTAGACGTAATGTTGACCGGCAGATGCCACGTAATCTTCTGAGAGCTCCGTGTAACACAGAAAAGACTTGAGTTTAGATTCCTAAAGGCGTTGTTTTTCGTTCCATTGATGACTTGCTCATTTTGGGGGTTTGCTGCCTGGTTCTTCTGCAGATTGCAGCTGATCCTTAAAGGGGTTCTCCGCCACTAGACATCTTATCCCCTATCCAAAGAAGAGGGGATAAGATGTCTGATCACTGGGGTCCCACAGCTGGAACCCCCGCAATCTCTGTGCGTCACCCGGTGTTTGTTAAGAACCTGGATGCGGGTGGCGGGGGTCGTGATGTCATGGCAGCACTCCTCATTACGTCACGCCACCCCCCCTCAATGCAAGTCTATGGGACGGGGCATGGTGGTAGTGGGATTCCCTCCCAGAAAAAAGCAAAAATTGCATTTATTAGCAAAACATTAACATTTCATCAAAATGTTTTATCTCCCTTTCATAGAAATCATGGCTTATAAATAAATAAAAAAGACCACTAGGGGTTACCATACATCCAGAACATAATCCTGTCCAGCTGCAGCATCATCTTTGTCCAAGCTGAAATACAGGCTGGGACAGAGTCCAGTAAATGAGTGTGGGACTAGCACTCTCACTCCTGTCCTATCTATCAGGATGAAAACAGAGAGGAAGGGGTTACAGAGCAGCCTGCAGTGACTGGATGAAGAGGCCCAGCACAGCAGACTTAGAGAGGAAGTGAATGCTTCGGGCTCAGTGCTTGCCTTGGACAGGCCCCTTCCCGAGCAGTGGATGTCAAAATGAGTGAGCAGCAGAACAGAGGAATTTGTGAGCTAAATACAGATGCTAGACACATAAAAAGATATGTAAAGAATTTGCATGACCTAGTGAGAAGCATAATTTTTCTCTGTGATATGACAGGTATGCTTTAGAAATCAAAGTAGCAAGAAAACTCACAGCGCAGCTCCTCATGGCTGCACAGATGTGGATAATATACCATATGAGCTATATTGGACCTTCTCTTTACTCCTATATTCATAGAGTCTTTAGGGTGGCATAATGTTCTTAGCAAACAGGGGTCAAATTTTCAAAAACTTGAGATGTTGAGGGGAGTTCTTTGTATACTGTGGTTAGTCCCTCCTACAAATGGAGCAAGGAAAGTCAAATGGTAAACTGCCGAGAGGGTTGTGGGTGCCTAAGGTTTATTGATGCACATGGGGATTGAAGGCTAGCTCAACTTGTCTGACCCCACAGAAGAGCTACTGCAGTCTATGTTAGAGTAGCAGTGGTATTCCCTACTTACAGTGGCCTATTTCAACAGGATAATGCACCCATTACACAGTAATAATAGTTCAGGAATGGCCTGAAGACCATGAGAGGTGTTTATTTGGCTCAAATTTCCCTGATCTCCGTCCAATCGAGCATCTCTGCGTTGGCCTCCAAAAAAGTCAGATCCTTGTTCCACCTTACAGGACTTTAAATACCTTGTGCAAACATCTTAGTGTTAAAAGCCGGAATGGGTCAGAACTGGACTAAAGCTGGTCACACATAAAGGATTTTTGGACTTACAGAACATCTTGTCGTTCATAGTTGGTCCATGAAGGGTGTCATCTTGGGCAACAATACAAACAAAATTGATCATTCTACCGCAACAAGACTGCCATGATCTTCCTGTTATGTGGCATGTGACACAATACCCCGATTACCTCTCCCTGGGGATGAGGCACCAGGTCAGGTCACGTAATGGAGAAGGCTATCCTATAGCTGCACTATTGGGCCACCAAAAAGAACCATAAAGGGAGAGTCACTACTCAAAAATCTCTGCTACTTTGCACTTGTTTCTATTCATGATCATGACCTCAAGAAGAGTTCACAATGTCCAAGAGCCCTGACAGCCAACACTTGCTGACAAAAATAAAAGGACTCTTGGCAACCGTGCAGTCATGGAGTGTGATCCAGCCATTAGCACTGCAGTGTGATTTAGGTCTTGAGATGATTTACTGTGGACAGTCCCTTTTACTATGGTCAAGAGAAGTCAACTTGTCATGTAACAGTGTAAAATACAGGGGATTACATGCTGGAAAGTGTGGCTTATCCACCTCCTCTATACACAGACACTAATTCACTCAAGAAACACTAAAAAGTGTGAACCAGAATTACTGACACAGATGACCCAAGGGCTGGACCTACGTCAACTTCTAGCTGCTCACAAAGCCCGTAGCTGCCTATTATTTATATGGATCAATTTCAATACCTAATAATACTGCCACAGACAATCTAGAGTTATAAACGTAGCCTTCTCACATGCCAGAAGTCTTAGAATTCCTCAGTATTTCTGTCTAAATACGTATTAGTTCATTATCCTGAGCTTACATTAGAATTCTGCAGTCTCTTTCCCTATGTCAAACAATAAAGGTCTTTCCAACGCCACAACCATTGAAGTGTAAGACTTGGAAGATGACGAATGAATAGGAAAGAAACAGCACAAACAGAACTAAAAAAAAAATAGTCAGGGCTGGGTTCCACAATGGAAAAGGACTAAGGCAATGTGCGGACAACAGATGTTTCTTTCAGATAAATCCATAGCAGGTGTGTGGCAGTAATAAGAGACATACAATGGGCTTTATGCTGCTGACTTTTCACTGGTTTTGGATAAACCCCATTCAGAGGTCCACAGCAAGTCCAGACGCCTCAACATTGTGTCCGCATTCATTCTGCAACAAAATGAGATTCCTAGCTTCTTTTTTTCCCCTGTTATAAAAAATCTGCAACGTGAATTCCTATTGAAATCAATGGACTGTGGTTTTCAAATGGATCCATGTGGAATTTAAAGCTGGCAATTTAAAGAGTCTAATATAGTCCCCTGAGGAGTGTACTGTCACAGGTGCACGAAACGCGTAGGGACAGGTTCCAGTGTGGGGCCGCCCTTTTCAGGGCAAGTAACACTTGCCAAGAAGGGTGAGACCAGGGGTACCCTAGGGAGAGGTTCCCAACCCTGCTTTTTGGCCCTTAGTGTCACACCACCAGATAAAATCCTGCAAATGTTTATTATATGCACCGTTAACTGTATATACACATAATACTATAGTTTGGTTTTAAGTGTGTTTATTAAAGGTTAAGTTTTACATGCATACCCTCCTGATGCTATTGTAATAGATTGCAAAGGTACCATTATATACTGTATTATTACTTGGGTGACAGCATCCCGACATTTATGAAGTCAATAATATTCTTGTCAATTTATATAGTCATATAGTTTTTTGGTGGATGCATCAAGGTACTTCTCCTTGTAGATTTCTTAAGAACAACCATCATTTCTTAAAGAGGTTGTCTGTTTTAGAAAACACATTTACATATATTGGGGGAAAGGGGTCCCTGTTCAGGATCCTTATCTCTCGGCCAGATTAGAGTGGTTACAAAGAGCCTGTACCCCTCCCTCTAAGAATATTTTCACACTTAAAGGGGAGCTTCGGTAAGTGTCTGATCGCGGGGTCACCCAATCACTGAGACACTTCCCCCCCCCCTTCATGCATGGAGCGACCACCGCACAATGCTAAGATCAACACGTCTCCTCCATCTCTATGGGAGAGCCAGAGATTCACGAGCGCTGTATCTCCGGGTCTCCCATAGAGATCCATGGAGGAGGTGTGTCGATCACAGCTGCTCAGAGCCAGAGAAAAGTTGGTGTTCTAAATACAAAATTTTCAAACACCGGGTTATAAGCAGGAGATCACGGGGTCCCAACGGTCATACCCCTGCGATCAGACACTTATGCCCTATCCTGTGGATAAGGCTGGGTTGACACTACGTTTGTAGTGTACGGGAACCGGATATGGCTGGGGGGAGCGAAAACTGTGTGCTCCCGTATACCAGCCGGATCCAGCCTGAACCCCATTCATTTCAGTCAGCCAACCGGAGTCAAACACTGAGCCCAGTTGGCTCCTTTTTGCCCCTTATATGGTTTTCTGACAGGACCTAAAACAGTGGTATACCTCGGTTTTAGGTCCAGTTAGAGAACCGTAGACGAGGCAAAAATGAGCCGACCGGAGTCAGCATTTGACTCCGGTTGGCTGATTGAAATGCATTACATACGGGCCGGGTCCGGCTGGGATACGGGAGCGCCCTGTTTTCATTCCTCCAGCTGTATCCGGTTCCCGTATTGCCAAATCGTAGTGTTAACCGGCCCTAAGATGTTATGTACCGGCTTTAACTTCTCTGCCGCAGCTAAAATTGCTGCTTGCTGAATGTCCAAAAGCAGATTGTGTTGCCACCCATTGACTTCAATGAGTAGAAACATAATCCACTTGCAGAATTTCACAAGAATTCTGTACAAAACCAGCCGGTTATTAACGTGTGAACATACCCCAATACTGGATGGGCAACTGTGGAACAATTTTACCATAGATGCCCGTACAGGGGGGTCATACTGTGACCAGCTTATTGTGAAGGATGTAGGGTCTGCCTATAGCGGACAGGACTTGTACAGGGATCTGAAGAAAATCTAATGTTTGAGGCAGTGTTTTCCAAACAGAGTCTCTCCAGCTGTTGCAAAACTACAACTCCCAGCATGCCCGGACAGCCTTTGGCTGTCCGGGCATGCTGGCAGTTGTAGTTTTGCAAGAGCTGGAGGCATTTTGCTTAGGAAACACTGATCTAATAATTCGGCTAGAGGCGATTTTGGCTATACCTTTCACACTTTCAGACACGAAAATGGACCGATACAGTGGTTATGTGACGTGGGGTTCCTTTCTCCATTCTGTACAATCTACAAAAAATTTGGAAAAAAATCATATTCCTTTGCAGTATAAAAAAATTTTTTTAGCTCTTTTTCCTAAATCCAAAAGGAACATACTAACTTTAAATTTAGGCAATCCGGTTTAGCTTTCTTCCGGATACCTCGCCGCACTTCGATCCATATGAGCTTTAGGTTCCTGACAGGGAGAGTAGAGAACAGCTGAGATGTTAACATTATGGGAAAGATTTATCAAAACCTGTCCAGAGGAAAAGGCGTCGAGTTGCCCATAGCAACCAATCAGATCGTTTCTTTCATTTCGCAGAGACCTTTTCAAAAATGAAAGAAGCGATCTGATTGGTTGCTATGGGCAACTCAGTAGTTTTCCCTTTGGACAGGTTTTGATAAATCTTCCCGTAATGTTTCAGGGGGTACACCCTGTGTGTGCAGTGTATGAAAGCTATTATTGAAGTTGGGCCGCGGGCTACATTAGGACCGTGCAGACTGCATTGCCGTCCCCATAGATGGAGATCTTTCAGCAGATCCGCTCAGAAATGCATTGCCTTTTATGGGGACGGCAATGCAGTCCGCGCGGTCCTAACATCGTTGAAATTCCGTCCGGAGATTTCACAGTGGGAGCCCGGACTTAGGCTGGGTTCACACCATGTTTTTGCAATACAGCTCCCGTATACGTTTTCAATTTGAAAACCGTACGGAACCGTATTGAATACCGCATGCATCGACTCTACGTTGAAAACCGTATGCCAAAAGATGCATCCAGTTGTGTCCATTTTGCATCCTGTACAGATTTTGTCACTTTTTATTTCCCGTACCCAAAACCGTAGCTTACGACAGTTTTTGGTCCAGGTAAAAAAAACGTATTGAAACATATACTTTTTTTTTTTTTAACATGGGAGTCAATGGGAATCGTACAGAACTGTATGTGTGTACGGTTCCATCCGGTTTTCACCATATGGTTTTTGACTTTGCACAGTTTTTTTTTTCATGGAATTTCAATCATACAAGTGAAACTTTATTCATAATGGAGTGAAAAGTTAAAAACGTATACCGTATTTTTCGTCGTATATGATGCACTTTTTCTTCCCCAAAACTGGGGGGGGAAAAGTTGGTGCATTTTATACAGCGAATACACACCTATCACTGTGGTCCCTGCGGCCATCAACGGCCGGGACCCGCGGCTAATACAGGACATCACCGATCGCGGTGATGCCCTGTATTAACCCTTCAGACGCGATGATCAATGCTGACCGCCGCATCTGAAGCGAAAGTGACAGTAACCCGGCTGCTCAGTCGGGCTGTTCGGGACCGCTGCGGTGAAATCGCGGCGTCCCGAACAGCTTACAGGACACCGGGAGAGGGACCTTACCTGCCTCCTCGGTGTCTGCTCTGTGCCGGGATTCCCTGCATGGCCGGCGCACTCCTTCGACGTCATCACGTCGTCCTGTCATCCAATAGGAGCGGCGTGCATAGCGACGTGATGACGGCGACGGAGAGCGTGGATCCCGGGGAAGAAGACGTCCGGAGCGTCGGGGAAGCAGCGACAGCGATGGAGCGACATCCAGGGCAGCGGTGACGTGCAATGACGGGACCGGAGAGGCAGGGACACGTGAGTATTACCTCCTATACCAGTGGTCTTCAACCTGCGGACCTCCAGATGTTGCAAAACTACAACTCCCAGCATGCCCGGACAGCCAATGGCCCGGACTAGCTCACCCTTCCTTCCCAACGAGGGGAGGTGAGTGGAAAACTAAAGGGGGGGGGGGGGGGGGGGGGTCTGGATGATGACGAAGGCCCGTGCAGTGGTCTTCAACCCGCGGACCTCCAGATGTTTCAAAACTACAACTCCCAGCCGATGGCTGTCCGGGCATGCTGGGAGTTGTAGTTTTGCAACATCTGGAGGACCGCAGGTTGAAGATCACTGTTGGGTTCAGAATCTTTTTTTTCTAGATTTTTGCACCTTTAAAATTGGGTGCGTCTTATATACCGGTGCGTCCTATAGGGCGAAAAAAAAAAAAAATTATGCAACTGGACATCATTTTTCAAACCGTATACGGATTAAAATTTATACACACATTTTGATACAGTTTAGTCAGGTTTTCAGGATTCTGTATTTTTTTTTAATCAAAAACCTGATACGGGAACTGTATTGCAAAAATGTGGTGTGAACCCAGCCTTAGGCTGACAGCTGTACCGAAACGCGTCCTGTCTCTACTTGTACTGTGACCAGATGTGAATAAACACCACAGTTTTGGCATCCAACCTGGTGAGTGCTGGGATCTTCTTACTATTGTGACTTTAGCTTTGATGTAACCATGCGCACCACCATCACAACTGACACTTCATCACTACATTCAGCAATACATAAAGACGACAGCTACAGCAGTGTGATAGGTCATCATTTTATTTCTCTACATTTACACTTATTTTACATTTCACCATTATTCCTTAGTATCTGTCCCCATGGAGATGAACGGTCAGATCTACCATGGAAAGTTGGCAGTTTCTGAATTAAAAATATATAAATTTGTAGAAAATTATTAATTTGTACAGTTTTTATAAATTTGCATAAAACACAAAGCAGATCTATGCTGACCGCAGACTCGGGGGTGGGCGGAGATACAGTCAAATGTACCAAAAATATGTTCAACATTGTAAATGATATAATGGGTGATAAAAAGCCTGAAAAGGCCGCTCACTATTACTGAAACGGTAAACAACTAAAATAAAAGGAACTTGGTTGTCTACAGCTACTGTGCGTCTCCATTGGTTACAGACTACAACAAAACACTACAGTCAGTCCCAACCTTAATATCCTACCAAACGTATGGTGGTAAGAAGCGGAGAACAGATGAAAGACAGTATGACTGCAGGATCAGACTACACCGCGTTTGATTGTAGTCTGTAACCATGGAGACAATTCTGCATTAAAGTTGTACACACCAAATAGATTATTATTATTATTTTTTTTTAATTAACAGTTGGCAGAGTTACATCTTGTTTTATTATTGAAGAATTGTAGCAATAGAAAAAAGGTTACTTCAAAGGTTCCCATTTTACATAAAATTGTGCCCTTTAGTGATTAACCAATCGCGTATAATGGGATGACACCCTGTGTCTACTGATGACACCCTTGCTCACCATTGCTGCCCAGTTCTTCATAGCAGCTAACCTCAAGTGCTATGTGGTTTACATAACTCCTATTTAAATCAATGGGAGCTATGCAAACTGCATAAAACACATCATATCATATGTTTTTGGCTTCCGGACAAACCCTAGATCTCGACATACAAAATAAGTAGAACAAAAAATGAGGGGATGCTTCAATCCAGACCGAGTCAGAAACCAGTAGAATTTATTATATATATATATATATATATATATATATATGGTAAACACTCCACTCACCTGGTGTATGTGGTGGGTGACACCAGTGGGTATCCGGTATCTCCCTCCACTAGCACCTGGATGCCAGAACAGCACAATAATTCGATATCCTCCACCTCCGTTGTTCCCAATATCCACTGCTGCAGAGGGCGCTTAGGTAACTGGAAGCCTTGTATATGGTCCGTAGAAATGATAATGGAAAAATAACAAAAATACCAGCGCTCAGAAAGGGGGGGGGGTGGACGGGGGACTGTATATGGTATGATGAAAAATTTTGTTTGATACATCTGGGCCATTGAGGTTTTTTTAATTTTTGGACTTTGTTTTTTTTCCTCCTCACCTATCACTTACAATTTTTTACTTACAGACCTGTAGGAGGGCTTGGTTTTTTTCATGCCAACAATTGTACTTTGTAATGACATCACTCGTTTTACAACAAAATATATAGTGAAATAATAAAAAAAATATTTGCGGGGCAAAATAGAATCTTGCTACTTTTGGGGGTTTTCATTTCTACGCAGTGTACTTTTCAGTAAATAATAACACAATGGCCCTCATTTACTAAGAGTGGAGTGTAGTTTTCTGTGGGTTTTAATTCCCAACAGGTATTTTTGCTTGGTATTTACTAATGTTTCCCTATGTTTTGCTTTTCTTACATATGCTCTGAATTGTGGGGTTTTCCAGAGCTCAAATCCACCACATTTTCTTTACAAACATTAGTAAATATATTGTGAGTTTTCAAAAATGTTGAGGTGACGCCCCCTTTTCAGTGACCATGCCCCTTTTCCCCCCAGCGTAAAATAAATAAAATGGAGGGTTGATCGGGTTTTGGAATTTTTGGGGGGCAAATTCTGGCAGAGACACAATTTATGGGTCACAACTCGACAAAACAAGTTGGGTTTACAATAGTTAATCAGAGCCATTATATTTATTGGGAGGGTTCAAAGGATTAAAACAATTAATTTATATAGGTTTTACTACTTAAAAAAAAAATTATAACTTTTCGTGTGAATATTTGTACGCGTAAAATTCTCCTCTACTGACCCCTACAAGCTTTGTTTTTCCCTATCTGGGGATGTATGCGGGTTAAGTTTTGGGAACTGATCGTCAGTTATCAGTACCATTTTTGTTTTTATGAGACTTTTTAATTCCTTTTCATTAAATTATTCTTCTGGTATATGAAGTGACCAAAAAAATCAGCAATTTTGGCAGATTTTTTGGACCTTTTATTGACTAATACATGCAATCTTTAAATTGCATACACTGAACAATGCTATGCCATAGCATTGATGTGTTATCTTGCTTCATTACTACAGGCTGCTGAGGCTGCCTACAGTGTTGTAGCACCAAGCAAAATGGGACAGAGGCAGGTAAGAGGCTTGATGTGGCATCTAAAGGGTTAATCCTAGGGTTAATACCAACTGGGACCCACTGGGTATGAAGCTTTATACAACGGGAGCAGGACAAGGGTGTACATTTATGCCCTTTTGAGAAAATTCATCATGGTTGGTGTAGGTGAACATTTTAATTTGTGGTGTTGGTAATGTATATGTGCACTAAATGTATGAAATGGTGCTGGGCATGTGATAAATATGGCACTCATACACATTTTTTACTTACTTTACAGTACAGCCCGTTGCAAGGTTTCTTTTTGTGCGACTTTTTAACCGATTGTGCAATTTTTTAAACATGCTCTCCAAAGACAGTTTTGTAAGCCAGGTCTGGCATAGATTTCCTGTGTTTGAGGGGCTTGCAACTCTGTGTGTGACATTCACACTTAATAAATTTGTTACCACTGCAAAGTAAAAACTTGAATTGACTTTTGAAAGGTTGTTTGCAGGTTTTTGTGTACTGAAAAAAGTCACAAAAAGTGCTAAGGCGCAAATGCAAAATTTCAGGCACCAATTGTAAGCAAAAAAAAAGCATATACTTGCATTGAGGGGGTGGGGCGTGATGTCATGAGGGGGCTGGGCTATGACGTCAGGAGCTCCCGGCGCCGGCTCCAGCGTTCGGAACAGTTTGAGCAGCGGAGTACCCCTTTATGGACATACTGTGGATATGCTATAAATGTCCATATAGGAAAATCTCTTGAAAGGGATAGACACATGCCAGCTGTTAGGCTAGGCTCACACTGCGGAATCTCCGGGCAGAAAGTTTCCGCCCAGAGA